>NW_019416406.1:1026826-1110780 GCF_000390285.2 Anoplophora glabripennis | reverse complement strand
AAGAGAGCGATATGACTCTCGAAGCATTGAGAAGTCTAAACCGACAACATGGCAATCAGCTTAGAAATTGTCCAACCATAATTTATCGACTTTCCATAGTCAGTTTTCAGTTACACTATAATATAGTATATTATTGGTTATTCAAAAAAAATATGGATTGTGATATACTCTATCTTATATGAATTCCTTTCCCATCAATTATTCCTATAACCTGCTCTGGAAATTCATATTGGGCAAAATATTGTCCGATTACAACTGCCTCATTATCTCGGCCATTCTATAATTTATGGAGACAAGTTACTAAGCAAGTATGTAACTTTTTCTTCAAGCGTATAATAATACTTATATTATATAGTGCAACACCTCCTTTAGAAGCAGCCTATTGTTTAACTAGTACAAATATTTTTCATTTTTTAACTAGTAAAAAAATGTAACAATGTGTAGGTAAGTATCCTAGCAACGAATTAAAGATTCAAGAAGCTTTGACGTTTCATTAAGTGTCAGTTGAAATTTGATGTCGCGTCGGGTCGTTTTTAAAATGTCTGAAGAAATGCAGTGCACACCACCAGAATTACTGGAAATTGCAAATACATCAGTGGCAACACTTATACCAACAAAGTCGAGAAAAATTTATGAAAATGCTTATGATAAATTCATAAATTGGGCAAAAGAAAATAATGCACATATTTATTCAGAAAATGTGATGATAGCATATTTTACAAGATTATCCAGAACACTGAAAAGTTCAACTTTATGGGCGCAATATTCAATGGTAAAATCTAAATTAAACATAGAACACAATGTAAATATTGAGAAATATTCAAAATTAATTACATTTTTGAAACGACAAGGTGAAAATTATAAACCAAAAAAGTCGAAAGTTTTGTCTAAAAAAGAATTTGACGAATTCCTGAATAAAGCACCTGATGATAAATATTTAGCAACCAAGGTATGTACCTATAATTTAAAAAGTACATACCTTGGTTGCTAAATATTTATCATCAGGTGCTTTATTCAGGAATTTGTCAAATTCTTTTTTAGACAAAACTTTCGACTTTTTTGGTTTATAATTTTCACCTTGTCGTTTCAAAAATGTAATTAATTTTGAATATTTCTCAATATTTACATTGTGTTCTATGTTTAATTTAGATTTTACCATTGAATATTGCGCCCATAAAGTTGAACTTTTCAGTGTTCTGGATAATGTTGTAAAATATGCTATCATCACATTTTCTGAATAAATATGTGCTTTATTTTCTTTTGCCCAATTTATGAATTTATCATAAGCATTTTCATAAATTTTTCTCGACTTTGTTGGTATAAGTGTTGCCACTGATGTATTTGCAATTTCCAGTAATTCTGGTGGTGTGCACTGCATTTCTTCAGACATTTTAAAAACGACCCGACGCGCCATCAAATTTCAACTGACATTTAATGAAACATCAAAGCTTCTTGAATCTTTAATTCGTTGCTAGGATACTTACCTACATATTGTTACATTTTTTTACTAGGCTGCTTCTAAAGGAGGTTTGCACTATATAAGTATTATTATACGCTTGAAGAAAAAATTGCTTTTTTTAATCAACTGTTAAACAGCGAAACTAATGAAAAATAATTTAGTGAAAACAGATTGCTTTAATATGACCACGACGCGTTATTTTAAAGTCACCATATTTATTTTATATTAATGTGGACGAAACGCCGAACATTAAGAAAATTGTTTTTAAACAATTCACATGATTTATTACATATTAACCAATATTAGTATGTAGATACATTACTAATTGTAAATAAAAGTAAGTTATGTCTTAAAATCATTATTTTTGCTGTTTTAAAAAAACAAACACGATTTAAAATAAATAAAAATACTATCTGATTAATATGAAATATTTTAGCTGAACTATACTACTGTCACTTCGTACAGATTTAGAATAATTAAAATCCATTTTTTTTTCTTATTTTGAAATTTGTAATATAATGAAATTGAAAATTTAAATTTGGTCACAATAGGAAAGGAATTTACTGGAGCTAAATAAAAAAAATTATATCAATATATTTTTTTATTTATTATTTTTAACAATTTTTTTTATAGATTAATCCAATTATACCTTTTTGTAATATATTATATTATATAATAATATCTAATATTTTCACTAAATAATTAATAATTGAAGATGCTCAATGAATTTTTCTATTAAATAACGTTTAATTTTTTTCTCTTTGTAATGATAAGTTTCCGTTATTACTAATTTGAATAATACTGATATAATATTCAAATAATGCATTTGCTTCGTAAACAAATCTTGTTGGTTTAAAAATTTAAGATTTAATTTTCTGCAACACCCTGTGTTCTATCACAACAAAAATTGATATAGTAGGGTTTTAGAGAGTCCTGAATAAGAATCCGGTGCAGTTTTTGTCGAAAAAAATTCTCTAATATTACCTACTTCTCGTTTTTTCTTCCTATAAAACGCGTCTCAGTTGGCCATGATTTAGACCACGAAAATAAGGAAATTATACATTCTACTTCTTTTTTCTGAGATCTATCAAACAAAAAGAAGTTGAAACAACTCGGTCAATATATAACAATTTTACATGGGTAGCTAATGCTTAAATGGGACACACTGTATAATATAATTTCTAGGTTTCTTATGTAAAACTGTTTCATTGCTGTCGCAAAAAAATTTCAAAGAAAACAGATTTTTCTGGAAAATATTAAAATATTAAAAAGCGCATAATTAATTCGTTATGGATACCCTCAAAAACCTATAAAATGATACGTTTGATGCCCATAAATATTCAAACCTCGGAAAACTATAAGATTTTCCAAGAATTTTCCGTATTTTCTTTTCTCTAATTCAATTTTGTTATTTAAAAATGAATTGACTATTATTTGGCTCCAAATCATCAATTTTCACATAATCTGTACTTCATTTAAAAAATATACGGGAAAACTATTGTGTAGAAAATTTTGAACTTTTATTTGAAACATTTTTCGAAAAAATACAACTTTCTTAATTGATGTTGGCAGTTTTTCGTCAAGAAAAAACGCGAAAAATCATATACAGGGTGTCCCGGAAATGGTGGGCAATCTCTCGGATATGGATAGATAATGAGAAAATAATGTCACAAGTTCATATAAAATTTTTTCCTCCGGGCTCACTCTGTAGAGTTATTAGCTCTTGAAGTTGAGAATTAAAAATGTTTTTTTTGCTGTAACTTTTGTATTTTTCAATAAATTTTGAACTTTTTTTTTCTGGATCTATATTTTTTGAAGCTGCTTTGGATGATAATATGAAATCCTCGATAATAATTATGGGGGCCCGGGGGAAAAGCAACCCCCACCAAAATTTCTAGAAAAAAATTTTTGTTCCACTATACCCCAAATTTTCCATCATATTATAAAAATTTATGGTATTTTACTTAAAAAAGGTATACTTGTTGAATATCCATAAAATAGATATTTTTTGAGACAAACCCGTTTAAAGAGGAAGTTACCATTTAATTTGAGACATTTTATTTAGGCGGCGTTCCGTATCTTAACCGAATTTCTTGGTTTTTACGGTTCCCGTTCCGTAACCCTCCGATTTCTGAAATCTGGTTAGGTTATGAAACGCGGTTCCTGAAGAAATCGGTAACAACTGTCAACCAGAACTACCGATCTAGTTGGATTGGTAATTGCGGTTTCTTTTGATATTTTGACATTTTTGACAATATTTTGTGGTTATGATCACATGGGATACATGGATACATAAACAAAAAATACATATAAGAGGTAAACAGGAGCATTTTTCTGTAAACTGCCTTCAAATGGAACACGAGGTAAATATTAATTATTATGTGTAATGGTTGTTTATTTTAAATATATTTTTTTTTAGGACAATATTTTAACTTGCAGTATTTGCAACATTATAATTGGAAACTTAAAAGAGATTTTGGAAAATGGTTTACTAGAAACTCACACCTGTTTTAAATACTACAATAATATAGCTATTGATTTTGAAAGAAATGTAGCTTATCCAGAAGGCTATAATAATAATGTCCAAAATCAAAAATTGAACCCAGAAAAGAATACAGAGCAAAGTTCGACACCAATAAAATTGGGGCAAAAGTCTTTAACAGAAAATATAAACTCTAATGGCCAAGAGGTTTGGACCAGTAACAACATTAAATTGCTTATAAATGCTTATAAGCAACATAGAGAGAAATTCTTTTCACCAATGTATAACAAAAAAAAAGTGTGGGAAAGTATAAGCGAAACATTATTACAAAACAACGTGGTAAAATCAGGTTCCAAATGTGACGAAAAGTTGAGGAATTTAAAAAAAAGCTATGAGAAAGTTCTGACTGAAAAAAAGAAAACTGGAAATAGGCCTGTATATTGGGAGTATTTTGACGATTTTCATGACATTTATGCAAAGGATCCCCGTTATGAGCCACTGGCAACAGCGAGCTCTAGTGGCATTTTCAGAAAAAGAAGTCTTGTAACAGACTCTGATGATTCCGTTGACAATGCAGAGGTAAAATCAAGAAAATGTAAAAGGAATATTTTAAGCCCTAGAGAACGGGAAGAAAATAAACAAAGAAGACATAACGAAAACATGCGATTTAAGCAGGAGCTGTTTGAGTGGTTAAAAGAAAATGTTTCTTCAGAAAAAAAATAAACTGTACTGGGTATCTCACCAGAAATCACTGCATCAATTGTAATTTGGGAAAATATTGAACTTAAATACATATTTGAACATTTTGCAACGTAGCTAAAGTCTAGCGTGAATACAACTAAAATATCTAGAAATCTTCAGTAACTCTGGTGATACTGGAAGTTGAGTGCAACTTGATTATTTTAAATGGGACATCCTATGTATTATTGCACTTTTCAATTCTATGGAAAATTTTAGACTATAATATTCCTTATAGGGGAATATTAATAATATTCCTTATAGGGGAATATTAATAAATTAATATTGTAAAATCGATAACTCCTGGCTATATGGGAAATGTTACATAAAGTGATTCTAAAATTTTCCATAGAATCAAAAAATACAATATACATGGTGCACCATTTAAAAATCACGACATTGGTGTCGACTTTCAGTATAACCGAAAGTGCCGAAGAGTTCTATATATTTTAGTTGTGCTCGCCTCATGGACTTTGTGATGTTACCAAATATTCAAATATTTCAGATCTCTATTTTCCAAGATGTCAATTGACGCAGTCATCTTATATTTAAGAATGTGATCCTTTTTTTTCTACCCATTTGTTTTTTCTTGTTAGGTTTAATACTGGTCATAGTGCAATCCAACGTTTATTTCTAACAAGAATAATGTCCTTTCCTTTTCCTTAACCATTGAAAAATGTTATGAAAGCACAATAATATTAGTTTTATATAAATGTAAAATATACAGTGCGTCCCCAGATAGGTGAAACAACTCTTGTAAATGACAAGAAATTTTAGATTTGAAATGTGGCCTTCTAGTATTGAGCACTGCTTATTTTTTAAACAAAATGTGCCATGTTTTACCCAGAAGGGTATATTTCAAACCTAAAATTTTATATCATTTACCAGAGTCGTTTCACCTATCCAGGGACACACTATATGCATATAAAAATTATTTGTTTTTGTATCTTTCTGAGTATTAAAATGTTTTATTAAATGCTTATTTATTACCTACATAATCTACATAAAAAATTAAAACTAACAATCTCAAATTGAAAAATTTTATTCCTTGTTAAAAAACTACAAAATATTATTAATAATCACATATCCAGTAATGCACATATTTGATTCCTTTTTTGTTCTCCTTGTAGCTGTATTGGTCTTAAAACTCCATTGAATCTAATGAAATCTTGGTCTAATTCATTGATATCAACAACTTCAATGTCTTGTAAATTATCATTGCGCATAATACAGATATTGTGCAACACTGCACATGCCACAATGTATTTAGGCGCCCAATCCAATCTTTGCATATCTAAATATTTTAGGCATCGAAATCGTTGTTTTAGTAAAGCCAAACTTCTTTCAACATTGCTTCGTACTTTTGACAATTTGTAGTTATAATTTCTTTGCCGCAAAGTCATATGCCCATTATCACGATAAGGTGTCATGATTTGAGGGAAACAAGGGTATGCGCTATCGCCTACCAGATGGCTATTTTCTGGGAACATCTCTTGTGGATCATTCATCATTTTCTGATATAGGTCACTATTCTTAAATACCCTAGCATCATGTGAGGAACCAGGTTCACCAGCATATACGTGAGTAAATTTTAATTTGTGATCACATACCACCTAAAATAAAATATTGTGTATTTGATTGCTTTATTAATGTGATAATATTTTGAAAATTATGTTGTCATTATGAATGATTGTGTTATAAAAATTATATTATGTTATGATATGCATACATTGAATTCATGCCTTGACGATACCTATTAACTTTTAAAATGTATGTAATGAGTTATATAAATAATAATTATAGAAAAAGTAATATTAATGCAACATACTTGTAAAACCAAACTAGAAAATCCCTTTCTATTTATATACGACTGCCCATGCTCTTTTGGTAATGGAATAGAAATATGACATCCATCAATACAGCCGATTGTATCTGGAAAATCCTGGCGAAGGAATTCTTCTTTTATTTCATTAGCATATTCACCATTGGGCCATTTAATAAATGTCGGTCCCAATTCAAATAAAGCATTAACAACTCATCTTGTTGCTCTTAAACCTGTAGCCTTACCCAAGTCGAAACGTCCACAAACAGATCTATAAAAAATATTGACAAAATTTCACATATTTTTATTTTTTGTGACAGTCGAAAAATTTGTGTCTAATAATTTTTTAATAATCTTGAAATAATCTAGAGTATTTTTACCCATACCTGTAAGAATCAGGAGTACCTAAATACCAGAGAGCCATTAACAGTTGTGTTTTAGGAGGCACAGTAGGGCGACCATTCTCTACTGTCTTTGATGAAATTTTATTTTTTATTATTTCAAGAACAACATTGAATGTGCCTCGATTCAATCGAAAATTTTGTTGAAACTCAACTTCGGTATATCTGGCCACGACATCATCTATATATTGCTCCACACGGGGTCTTTTTTTTATAAAAATGTAGTAAATATTATTTAAAATGATATCACAGGTACTATATCTTAAGATTTACAGATTGTAAACGACATAACCGTAACATATTATGCACTAGAAGAAGTACCCACTAGACTGGGGCGAGTTTAGGGTTAATTCTAGTGTCTGTAATCAAAATAATGTTAAAAATACCTAAAGGGCCTCTTACTCCTTCATCTTCACTGCTTGAACTGGAACTATCATCCAGTAGTAATTCACAAAATAGGCGAGCAGCATTCGCATTAATATCCATTTTATAAGTTACAAGACAAAACAAAGCTGCTGGTCATTCAAAAACACAATAATATTAGAATTAAAGAAATGATTCTAAGATAAGTGGTATACTGGTTATACATATAACATCAAATCCAATCATCAACAAACACTGTCCAGCGAAGCGAACCAAAGCGTTTCTAAATAACCGCTTTTTACAGAAACCAAACCGTAACCGAATTCAAACCACTCTGTTACCAACCGGTTATCCTGATTAACTTACGGAACGCCGCCTTAATTGAAACACAGATTTAATCGTGGTTGGCTTCGACATGTCAGAGTGTGCCAAAGGCAATTAAATTGTCAAACTTGTCAAATACGTAGTTTTAAATCTAAGACTCATCTCATAACTCATAATTTGTTATAAAATATGGAGTATTTCAATGAAGAATATGCTGATATGCATTTAATGTACGGGCGAGCTCTTTGTAATACTTCGGCAGCAAGATGATTTTACCAGCATTCTTATCCTAATAGAAGGATTCCGAAGCGCAAAACTTTCGAACGTATTAATCAAAGATTAAGAGAAACTGGTAAAATACGATTACTATTATTAAACAAAATGGATATTAAATAAATTTTAATATCTTTAGGTCAATTTGCTCCTGTTACTGCAAACAGGGGTGCCCCGCGAACAGCACGTACAGTTGAAGTAGAGGAAAATATACTGGACGAAGTTGCTGCTCATCCAACATTTAGCATTAGGTCATTATCTTCTTTTACCAATGTTCCAAAGACCACTGTTGCAAGAATCCTTAGCGAACAGCTTCTTCACCCTTACCATATCCAAAAAGTGCATACTCTTAATCCTGATGATTTTCGTGCAAGAGTACAGTTTTTTCAATGGTTTCTTCAGAGACATGAGCAAAATCCTATGTTTACGAGATTAATTCTGTATACTGACGAAGCAAGTTTTGGGAGGAATGGAGTTATTAACTCCCATAATTTACATTATTGGTCTGATGAGAACCCACACGCTATTATTGAAACTAGGCACCAAAGACAATTTTATGTTAATGTTTGGAGTGGAATTATTGGTCCTTACTTATTGGGTACATTTGTGTTACCCCCTAGACTGAATGGTCAACGTTACCTAGATTTCCTTGTGCATCAATTATCACAACTGTTAGAAGATGTTGATCTTGAAACCAGAAATTTAAACGAGGTATCCTAATCGCTGGATAGGTCGCGGTGGATCTATTCATTGGCCTGCCCGAACTCCAGATATGAACCCACTTGACTTTTTCTTATGGGGGCACTTGAAAAATCTTGTTTATTCCACACCTGTAACCACTAGAGAAGAATTAGAAGAAAGGATTTTTTATTGTGCAAATGAAATACGACAAAATCCTGAAATGTTATGGAGAGTGCAACAGTCTTCTGTTAAACGAGCTCGTATTTGTATAAGAGAAGGTGGAACTAATATTGAGAATTTATTATGAATTATATTAGTTACAAAATTTTGATTGTCATGCACTTTTCGTTTAGTTAGTTAAGTCCAAATTCTCATAATTTGGAACACTGCTATTGCAAATTATTTGTCCTTTATTCTGATATGTAAAAGCCAACTACGATTAAACCTGTGTTTCTGTTAAATAAAATGTTTCAAATTGAACAGTACCGTTGTTTCTAAACTTGTTTTTCTACAAACGTCATTAAGGTATAATTTTAACGCATGCTGTCAGTCAATTTCATTTTATGATACGAGTGTTAAAAGTTAATTATTTTTAGGACTAGTGTTAAAAGTAAGTCATGTGATTTACCTTTAAGACCACTGATATAAAATCACACTTTAGAAACTGTCAGTACACGTTAACAATTATACAAAATTATATTTTATGGATATTCAACAAGTATACCTTTTTTACGTAAAATACCATAGATTTTTATAAAATGATGGAAAATTTGGGGTATAGTGGAACAAAAATTTCGAGAAATTTTGGTGGGGGGTGCTTTGCCCCTGGGCCCCCATAATTATTATCGAGGATTTCATATTATCATCCAAAGCAGCTTCAAAAATTATAGATCCAGCCAAAAAACTTTTCAAAATTTAATGAAAAATGCAAAAGTTACAACAAAAAAAACATTTTTAATTCTCAACTTCAAGATCTAATAACTCTACAGGGTGAACCCGGAGGAAAAAAATGTATATGAACTTGTGACATTATTTTCTCATTATCTATCCATATCCGAGAGATTGCCCGCCATTTCCGGGACACCCTGTACACAGGCCGATTCAAAATTCAGTACAAAGAATTTAGGGGCATATTTTTGGGGTCAAAATAAGACTGTTGTTTCCTATAAATGTGGGTCCAGAAATGTTTAGTTTTTGATATACATATTTTGTTCGGTTTTTTAGGAATAATTTCCAAACAGATTTGAATGTTGGCATAAAACTTGTGGTACGGGGTTTTTATAGAATGATAAATTTAAATATGCTAATGACGCTGCTTGTAGAGGGCGCCACCTATAAGGGTACACTTGCATTAAATTGGACCTAACTCCTTTGCTGTACATTGACGTTTCGTATTAGTGCGTTTATTCCCTTATCAATTTTAAACAAAAAAGTCTTATTTTGACCACAAAAATACGCACCTAAATTCTTTGTACTGAATTTTGAATCAATCTGTATATGTCTATATCTCAAAACGCTGTATGTTGCTGGTGGTTGCGTATGTGACACGTTTTCTTGCCTCAAAACCTTCTCTATAAAAAAAATTACAAACTAAAAAAGTTCGTTTTTTTCCCGTCTTTTTATGTCTAACTTTCCTGTTGTTTGATGTCATACTATAATTAAAAAGAGGTTAAAAAAAAGTTTTCACTATGGAATTTAAAAAATTAACTATTATTACGTATTTCTAAAGGTTAAAGGTAAACTCTGTATAAATATAACCCTCACTCAAAGTTACACCCTGTATGTACATAACAGCTTTAATTTAATAATAGAGGCGTCGGGAGTCGAATAAGAAAACGTCAAAAGCAGATACCCACATAATTTTAAACGATTACTATGTAAATTTTTGCGACTAATTAATGCTCAAATAAACAATATTAGACAGGAATTATATTAAGTGAAAACTATCGAGAGAGGAAATCCTGAAGTTGTTTACTGCATGAGAAAGAAATTATTCCAGGTATTTGGGTCAAGTTAAAGAAGCCAACATCAACAGCGCCTTTATGGTGGAACTATTATATAAGCGTAAATGCTGGTGGAATAATCCTTCTTACATGTGTGTTTACCTTGTTCAAAGACGAAACGAATTATTTTTATTTACGCTACCTATGAATGACTAATACTTTTGTTTTGATCTAGATATTAAAAAACAAAAATTTATGCTCGCACTCTTTCCAATGAACTTATAATAATGTAAATTTTTTAAATTGTATTTATACAATATTTAGCAATTAAACTCGTTTATACTACTATTGTAGTATTGATTTATAAGTAATTCATGTTGGGTCAAATGACCCCTTGAAAATTTCCGATGGGTTTGTAGTCTATAACACAATATTACTTAAATGATTTTGGACATGTTTTTACTCCACACACACACAGTTTCTGCATGTTTTGGAGAAAATGTCAAATGTGACAAATATTTAAGAACATATCATTTGAAAATATTTCTTAATCAAACATAAATAGCAAAGTCAAATATATTTATCTAGAAAATGGGTTGGTGAAAGAGGACAATAAAACGTTTGTTGGCATATTAGATTATTTTATTAATTTGTGAAGTAGAATCCCCTTTAAAATTTTTACAAACATTTTAATTACATCCTGTCTATTCCCGAAAACAATGTATTACTTTTTGTCTTTCAAAACCAAAAGCAATAATTATAAATATGGAACCAACTTGATTTTGTCCAAAATAGAAACAAAAACAGTAGTAAGTATTAAATAATCAACATTTAAAATATTCAATTATTAAAACAACAGTTAACTAAACACTCAAAAATACTTGGTGTATTTAATTGAAGAGGGTCCCACAAAAAAAGACTGTAACAAAGTATCTGTCTCTGATGCAATTTTACTTACTCTTTTATTTCATACATGCTTTACAGAACAAATATTTGCTTTGAACTCTTCTTCGAAATGTTTGTTTTCGATTTTTATATCTTTTTTGGGTACTGGTCAGATATGCAAAAAATATTCGGAACGGTCGATTATTCGATACGCCAGAATGGCCATCATCAGAATTTGTATTGTTACTTCATTATTTATTCAAGATAAGATTCATTAATGCAGTGTGTGTGGCCTACAAATGTGAAACATGTCCAGGAAAGTATGTTTGTTATAACAAATTAATTTTGGCTTTTTTTAATACTAATATTTGTATAGAATAAAAATCCGAAAAATAGAAACAGATAAAAATATTACATAAGAACAGTGTCTCTATGAGAAATTAATACGGCCTGCAGTAAAATAGTGTTCTATACAGCATATTCCATGAAGAGGGATATGCCTGAAGCGAAAATAAGATGATTGACCCGACGATATGTCACGATAAAAGGTGATTTTTGAATACTCACAATAGAATAATCCGAAGAGTTAAAGACACGTTTGCACTACAAACCAAAAGTAATATTTTCGTTTAATAATTGACCTAATATGGATGATATGAAATAACATTACAACGGTCTATATATCCTCCTAGTAGAGGACAACCGAACTTACTGTCATTCTCGTATTATTCCTGCTTTAGTAAATATATTGTAGGTATATATAGTGGTAAGTATATCTGGTACTGGCAACGAAAACTCCCTAAATCTTAGCGTCACCAATATCAATGATTCGTTTGCAATGGATATTAACAAACTGTTTACGCTTTACAGCTTTACAGTTACGCTCTACATAATGTAATCGCTTATTGGTTGAATAGAATCTCGTGAAAAATTCCCACCACTCACAGTTGGTGAAACAAAATGTGGCGTTTTAATGTAATACTTATCTTATTCTTTTAATTTTACGGAATTTGCGGAATATTGCCAACGTGAAGGAAATGAAATTACTGTTCCAAACTAAATTACTGGTCACGTGGTTTATAATCCTTTATAAAGGCTTTGTATATGAGACCTACTTTTCTACTTATTTTCTCATCTTAAAAATTAGTTAGTATTACATCTTCACACTCTAAGAACAACTGTGGATTGTATTTTACTTAAGGAAAGTTACGTGTCACTTCACACTTATCTGATGCAAGTATTTCTAATATGATGCAAGTCTCAAGGATATCATACCAAAAAACAAAAGTGTTCAGCAAATATGAAACATACAAATTTATACACGAAGTATCTAATAAATACATAATTTAATAGTTAAGATGATTCCAATGCAGCAATTCTTTTTTAGTGGTGTGACTAGTAGATATTTTTTAACTCTAGGTAGCATTTTTGCCATTGCCACTAGCTATCACTACTACAGGAGTTACGAGTTACGTAGAATTCTTGTTAAAAACATCGTTAAAATAATGAATAATAAAGTAAAATTTTCATATTGATAGACCTTTTTAATTGAACTACACTGAAAGAAATGGGCTTATTAAACTGTTTATCTAGAATAATGTGTATAGCGCATATTAAAACTTTTATAACCAATATACGACTTTTATTAAAAAAAAAGCAATCATCCCCATACTCATTATAGAATGAGTTTAACTGGAAGGTGCTTAATACACCTTATGCATCTATGAAATAAAGGTTATAATGAATTACTTATACATTATTAGGTGTTATAGACTTTATGTTCCAATTGTATAGTATGGAAGATTTGTTGTATAAAGACCAGTATCCGAATTTGTATATTAACAATTATATTAACAGAATTATTCGTTCTTATACTGAATATGTTTCCATTTTTAACGTGTAAATCGCGTCTTATAATGGTTAAGTGATGGTCACCTCTCCGTGCATAATCGGTTATGATCGTAAAATTTCCGACAGTCCGCTGTGCATCGACTTACGAATATTACACGTCTAGTTTGATGAAAATAGACGGTATAGGCACATGTTTTGTGGGATACATGATCATATCGCGTTGTGTGAAATGGAAAATTATGTAAGTATCTAATTGTTTTATGGCTTGTAATTGTTTTGTTTTTCAAATGTAAATCTTGTCTAAATCTTAAAAATTATTATCTTGTAGGTATGCCCTATTAGAAACCGCTGATGGAAGTTTTACATAAGATGGAGGAACAGAACGCTAGCGGTGACAAAGAGGAGCATGGGTATAAAGTCAATCAACCAGAGGGAATAGAATTAGAAGGAAAGATGTTCAACCTTTCAGGGGATGCTTCATTCTTAAGGTGGAAGAGTTATAGTGCAAATTCTCATGTAATAGAAGAAAATACGGGTGCATCGTTACTAAGAAAATAAACTGGACAATTTTGGGAGCGATTTGTCATCGTTTTTAATGCTTAAAAGTATGTTTTGTGTATGTTTACATTAGAACCTTAGCTTGTAATTACAGTTATCCAATAAAATTTCTGAAAACTTAGTAATATATTTTTAACTCATACAGAGTATACCACAGTTTAATACATTTATTATTATAGAACTTATAACCAGTACTAGATGTTCTAATAACGATATTGGAACACTTTAATAACAGTTATTGCTATTATTTCGTAAAGGGTATAAAAAACGTTGTATATTAGTTATACAATAATTTAATAAAGAAAAAGGTTTATAGTCACTATACAACTGTGCTAGCAGTACGCGTTTTATATCCAATATTCACCTGTTTAACTGTCACATATAGTATACAATGGTCTTATAGGGGCATATAGCATTCTAATAAAGAATACAGCGCATTTCTTTCAGTGTAGTTCAATAAAAGCGTGCGAAACAAACATTTATTGCACGGGTTCTTTTTTTTACATACATACACTGGAAATTGTGTAAAAAAACTCACCTTCAGCACGATCGTAAATAAAACATAGTTTTCTGTTTTTTTTATAACTACCAATAGTTTCAATAATAAATAATAGAAATATTTATAATAAAGCTAAAATTGTATCATATTTGGATGTCAAAAAAAATCCATTTCTTTCGAAACAGTAGTGACATTCTATATTTCGCTGAATAACTAATAATGTTAACTTATTAAATATTGTTGACTTATGCAGATCATAAAATATACAGGGTGAGTTATTATTAATAATGGTACACAGCTTACTGGCAGATTGTTAACGTTAAAACATAGTGATTAAGCTAAACATGCCTTAATCAATTGTTGCTCCTTTTCGTTCTACAGGGTGTTAAATTTGAAAACATGTTTTCTTTTTTTATTTATATTTTAAGTATGTATGGACTGATTGTTTTGAAAATTTGTAGTTTTACGTTTTTTGAGGATGCAAATACGAATATGCAAACATTGTTGGGGTAACATCTAGAGGGCACTAGTTATACTGTCCTATCAATGTAAAAATCTGTGTAACTTTTTGTATTTTACAATTTTTAATTTTTTAACTAAAAATTATTGAACTACGTTCTAAATAAAAAAAAGGTGTATTAGTTACAAATCAATAAACTAAACCGTTTTCGAGATACAGACGTATTAAGTTTTTCAGATTCGGCGGGAATTAAATTTGAAAATTAGCAGGTCTTAAGATACCAAGCCTGAATTAAGAATTAAGGCAAACATTACAGCAATTGAAGATTTTATTATGCATATCGTATTAACTACCAGCGACTTTAATGCACTTTCTTAGCCTTTTATTTTTTTTGTCTGACGTTAAACAAAGTTCTATGTTGTTTGATAATATGAACTGATTCTTGAATATTTGTCCACAGTTATTCATGGTCATTAATAATGTTTTTGTAAACTAAAGATTTAAGATATCTCCAGAAGTAAAAATCCAGCGGATTTAAAACAGGGCTACGTGCAGGCCAAGGTACTTCGCTACCGTGTCCAATCCAACAGTGCGGGAAATTTCTATTAAAATATTCTCTTCTCTAAAAAATAACGACAAGGGAAGAACTACTTCCTAATCAAATTGAGTAGAAAACTATATGGTATTGTAGCTGTCAATTTATTATGTCCATGCTTACTACTTTGGAAAAAATAGTTTTCTAATTTAATTCCCGTCGAATCTAAAAAACTTAAAATGTCTGTATCTCGAAAACAGTTGAGTTTATCGATTTGTAACAAGTATACGTAGTTCAAAGTTCTAGTTAAAAAATTCAAAGTGTAAACTATAAAAAGTTAGGCATATTTTTACGTTCACAGCACAGTACAACTAGCGCCCCCTATTCGTGACCTCAACACTATTTGCATATTCATATTTGCCACGTCAAAAAACATAAAACTACAAATTTTTAAAACAATCGGTCCATACATACTTAAAATATAGCAAAATATCGAAAACATTTTTTTAACTTTAACACCCTGTAGAACGAAAAGGAGCAATAACTGATTAAGGCATATTTGGCTCAATCTGCCATTGAGCTGTGTACCATTAATAATGTCTCGCCCTGTATATTTGTTTAGTTTGACTTCTGAAATGAAGTATAATTCATAAATGATCCATGACTGATCCAAATCATAAACAAATTTTGGTTCAATCCCCCTAATTTACTTTAGGAGTATATCATTTTTCTATATACCACCACCATTAATATAACCCCGTGTAAACTCACACATTACTACATTACTAAATTTCTTATTTAAATACATCTTTACATTTTTTCTATTGTACATATTTTTCAGAACTATTTCAGAATGGATAGTTACCTACTTTTAATATTTTAAATATTTAAGGAATCTATAGTGTAACGTTAGATGCCAGGAAGACATGAGTCTGTATAATCTTTCAAAGTGTTGGTGGTCCTATCGGAGAGATTTTGTCGTTATTGTTAGGTTGAGCGTTTCTAAGTCGAATAGAAGTAGTCCATGCATTCGTCGATTATGAGGTGACAATGGGGAGGAAAATGGTGAGTTTCTACATTTTGGTTATTTTTGTAAGACTATGTCGATGTTTGAGTGATCTTAGTGTTAAAAGTTTTCCAAGACACAAAGTCAAAAAAAAGGAAGAATTTGTAACAATTACTTGGTTGCTGTTAATATGTCTATAAGGGTGTCAAGTTGGGGTAATTTTAAAAATTTCATGGCAGTTCAAGATCATTAATTTATTATTATATATTATATATAATAACTCTACGTCTGTCAGGTACCTACTTATTAAGAAAGATCGTAGAGATACTACTCATCAAATGTGAGTCCTTAATACTTCCATTTTATTTTCTAATTAGTTTAGTCAATAATTCCGCTAGTAAATAATAAAGATTTATTTCTTGCCAGCCCCCCCAAGAAACGCTCAAACTTTACGACGAATGTCTTTCTCTTCAGCTACATGAAAAGCTTAGTACATCCTTAACCAATTAATAATGAACGAACGAGATCTAGTGTAAGCCGCCAACAATATCAAACCTTCAAGCATTGTTCCTAATAGTGTCAATTTCACATGATTTTAAGCAAATAATATCCATGGGCGGCGCGCTCATAGCGGTGTCCTTAGTATATATTATTTAATTCGAATTTTATAAATATGTACAGATTTTATAGATTTTTCAGTGAAGATATTCATTAATTTCATTTTTTGCCATATTCAAATAAATCGCATTGTGTATATATTAAAAATGCACTAAATGAACATAATTTCTCTTCGTAAAAATAGTGCAGTGCCTTTCATCCAATATTCATGTAAATAAAATGAAGGACAGGAGATAACAATAATTAGCTTTAATAACTGGGGATATTTTTAATTTTATTTGGCCTTATGAATTCTTTAATATGAATAAAATCAGTTGTAACGAACACCTTGAAATAGTTTACACATATTTCTGCGTAAATCATACTTCATAATAGTTGAATAATTATTCACATTTTAATTGCATAATTTCAAAATATGATAGTTTATAGTGTATCTAGATAATAAACAATATGTGATAATTTGTTAAATAGCATAGAAATAGATAGACCTATAATTAAGTATTTCATTTAACTGTATAATGTTAATTTTGGAAAGAATTCAATTATTTGTGGAAAAATTATAAACTTAAGACAAATTTTTAATGGAATTATTAAAACAGCTACTACTATAACTTCGGTAAAATTTAATAAAAAAATTTGCTAAATTGGTTCATTGTTGTTTGTGTTTGCTAAAAACATATTTTTTTTATTTTATGAAATATCTTTCTCTTCAGATCGCATCATGACTGAAAATTATACAAGATATTATTTCAAAACTGAGAAGGACACTAAATTATATGAAAATTTACTTCCTTTAACTATTACACTGCACACGGCTATGAAATGAAATCACGCATTCACCTTAGAAATAAATCAAAACCATATTAATTCGATAATTACATTGATATGTGCGTACACCTGTATTATGACAGTATAAATATAGCAAAAAAGATATAAGCATAACATTCAGTGCTGGTGTTTTCTGACATTTTAGAGTAAATCAATTAATTCTTCATTTGAAAATTATTTATTTCTGTATTATGGATATTATTCAGTAAGAATGTAAACATGAAATTAAGAAATTTGAAATATTAAAAACCTTAAAAATGGACAATTACCTACTTATATACGCAACATAAAGATGGAAACAAAACTTAACCCTCAAAAGTCACACTTTGGGTGGGCCACCTTAAAGGTCACACTAGTGCGAATTAAGATTTTGCCAACTTTGAACCTTTATGTCTTCTTTATTTGTTAACGAAAACAGCGTATTTATATCAAAATTGGGGTAAAATTTGCCGAGAAATTGAACGATGTACTAATTTGGTTTGGAAAAAATAATTTGTTAATAAAAAATGCAACTGTATTTAATTATAATTAATGGCTAGAGAAAAAGTAAAAAAGGGATTTTGAAGTTTAAAGTTTATATTTTTACGAAAAAATTCCCAATACTGATAAAATGATATTGATTTTTCCCGGCATCTCGAATATACTAGGCATTTTTGAAAGTTATGATTTCTGGATCCTTTTCTGTAACTTGCTGTTTATTTTGCACTCTTTTGTGTAAACATATTAATTTAAGCAATATTATCCATAAATATCGACACATGTTACAATTAAACTAAGTATTATCTACTGAAAAAAAATATTTGAAAAATTATTAATAATAACTAAATAAGCGCTGTTCTGGTCTATACAACACGTAGAATGAGGTGAAAAAAAATTGGAAATTTGCATTTCAATTCACTTTAGTTCTATATGATATGATACAGGGTGTTAATGAACTGATGTCAAATATTTTTGCCACATGTCCGTTATGTCAAAATGAGGTACATACACGGATTTGTGTTGAGTAAAATGTAATTTTAAAATGTAACTTACCTCAACATTGCAAGGAGCAAGATGTTCTATGTATCCACCATGGCTTGCACACAAGCTTCAGCGCGACGTATCCAATTCACTCGCACGAGTTGTAACATTGCCATGTCCTCCCGAATCGTATTACAAGCTTCGGCAATACAATGTCGCAGTTGGTGGATCTCACGAACTTCCATGGAATACACAACACTTTTCATATATCCCCACAAAAAGAAGTCTAAACGGGTGAGGTCCGGGGACCATCTAACTAGGCTGCCGTGGCCTATCCAGCGATCGGAAAAAGTAATGTCGAGGGGTAAACCGCTCCCTGAATTTTGTACAAAAACTTCTCTATACTTCCTCAAACTTCCTCGGACCTTCTCTAGACTGCTTCTTAATTCCTCCACATAAATGTTTAACATTCTCCGCATTTTTCCATAAAAGATAATACTGCGCATGTGTTTACCGTTCACGCATGCGCAGTTTGGTTCCAACTTCCCGACTTCCTCCACACTTCCTCAACTTCTTTGGAATTCCTAAAAACTTCCCCGACTTCCTTCGGAATTCCTTTCATTCGGAGTTCCTTTCAACTTCCTCAACTTCCTTATAACTTCCTCCAACTTCTACCCGACTTCCTGGGGACATGTACAAAAACTTCCTCAGCGGAGGAACCGTCATGCTGTAACACATATTTTGCCGAACATTTAATAGCACGTCTTCCAGTAACTCCGGCAAGCGATTTTGCAACATATCTAAATATGAAGCACCGTCTAGGCATCTAGGCAATTCAAAAGGTCCTATGAAAGTGTCATTAACGATACCGGCCCACATGTTCACTGAAAATTGTTGGTGAAAGGCACCACAACGTATTTCGTGCGAATTTTCGATAGTCCAGTAGTGAGTGTTGTGCATGCTTCAAACATGCTTCATCTATACCAAATATTTGCGCTGTAAATTGAGGATTTCTTGCACGTTCCTGAAGCAACCATTCGCAAAAACCTCGACATAGTGGAAAATCCTCAAGAGTAAGCGCTTGAACATGTTGAATATGAAATGGGTACAACGAGCTTCTCGTAATGTCCGGCACACAACAGGATGCGAAATACATATTTCTGATGCTACGATGCGGATCGTTTTCGACGAGATCTAAAATCATCTCCTCGACATTTAAGATTCTTAGTGGTTGCCCTGGGCCGCTGTCGCGAGCTCGACGCGGTTGTACTTCACCGGTGTCCAAAACTCTATGCGCTACAGCAACAAATGTTCGCGGTGCGGGGGCACGTCGTTCAGGATATCTTGCACGGTACACTTGACAAGCTCTGTGGACATTTTCTTTACTTCCCCATTAATTATGAACATATAATATTCGCGATCGCTAAATAAATCCACTATTTTCAAAAGAAAACGGCTATTAAATGTACTCTCGAAAAACAGCACAGCAATCACTACAACAATGTATTATAAACTGACTTTCGAATACAGTCCGGCTTCATAAGAAACCTACAAATTGTAAAAAGTGTTACAGAACTACTCGCCGCGATAAAATATATGTCAGCAGTTCCAAAACAGTTTTAAACATATTTTTAATTAGCTTTTTTCTTTACGACCTTAAACTTCCGATACAAGTTTGTTACGTCAGTTAACTCAGTTTTTGCTCCTTTTTCACCCCTTTAAAATTTTGACATAAGTTCATTAACACCCCGTATAAATTCAACCACACTTTTGCCCACACTAGTCACGTTAGTGCGAATTCATACCGATCGGTCTTTTCAGACTCTCTAGTTTCGCAATACAATAACAGACTGTGGCCAGCTGCGGTACGGCTCGACTGTTTGAGCGATAGAAGGAATTTTAGGGATGAAATAAAGTCCCTTCAACCGTATTTTGCTTAGGTTTCGAGATATTAGCAGTTAATGCCAGTTTCTTTTAAAAGATTTCAAATATCCTTCATTAATTACTTTTTTTTCATATTTTATACATATGCGGAGGTATCTAACAGCATATTTTAAACTTAATTTTCAGAAAAAAATCTGATTTTAAACTATTCAAACTTCTACTAACAAAACTTTTATATATGCGCTAATAGATATCTGTCTTTTTTAAATCTCATGGTATTATGGCAAAATATTTATTACACTCCAACACATGCATCTGAAACATATCGTATATGTAAAGTAATTAAGGTATTTCTTCGCCTAATAATTGTGTAATAAGAACTAACCATCAAACCTAAATTCGATTTAATAATATTCAACTGGTTTTGTTCACATATTAAGAATCTAAAAAATTGCGTTGCATTTGATCTTAATAAAAAATTCTAATGTTGAACCATTCACTGTTTAAAATATTTCATTACTTTATGAATTTATATATGACGCATCATAAGACATGGATTATTATAGATTCCTTTGACTAGTTTAACATGATTGAACGAAACATGTTTCCAACATTGGAAATGTTTAAGGAGTTGGTAGTAAACTTTAGATGTTCAAAATGTAACAAATATTCAGTTGCAACCGCTGGGCACAGGAGTCGTCCGATCGAAGTGATTCTGGTGTCTTTGTGTAGGAAAAAGTTTCCTGCGTCGAATAGAGGTGGTCCCAATCAATATTTAACGATTACGGAAGTGACACTGGAGCAAAATAGTGAATATTTTGGTTATTTTTATAAGACTCTGTCGATGTGTAAGTTTTCCAAAGGCAGGAAGTGAATGAGGCGGTAAATCAATATATACCTAGTTTTCCAAAGCAAAAAAATTTGTAACAATGACTTGGAGAGTATTGTTGAGATGACAATATGAGTGTGAAGATGGGGCTGTTGTAATCTTTTCGGTGGTTTTCAGATTTATTTTGTGATTCTGAGGGCAGGCAGTGGAAACATATGGAGCATTCCATGCCAAATCACTGAGTTCGTGACCAGACTATTTTTAATTTTCATAATTTTTTGGTATTATTTAGTACCCATTTAGAGTAGGTTTTATGAATTTCTTCAAACCCACAAGAAGTTATGAACATTAGAATATTTGTCGTAAAAAATTTTCAACTTTGCAAAAACTAAAGATATAAACTTTTTTATATTTTGTTCGTTTTCAGATGTAGTTTTATAAAAAAAAATAAAAATTAATGCATTTTCAGTTTTTTGGGGTGCTTTCTTGATTTTTAAACCAAATGGATGTATTTTCAGAAAAACATTTTTTTTTTCTTCTAAAAATTCCCAATAAAATCGTCTTACGATATACATACAAATCTATTAGATAAGTTCTAGAGTAAATATCTATCTTGTCGTGAAAATTTCAAGTGTTATTTTTATTTAGAATTATTCCTCTTGACCACATTACCGATTAATAGAGAAAGTTTGGGTTATATTTTTACTTCAGTAATAGTAAATAATTAGTATGTGTATACCAATGATAACAAAATTAGTAATAACAATAATATTAGGATACTAATTTAAAATTTAGATCTTGTATTGTAACAAGTTATACTAATTCAATTCAAATATTATTTGTCATCGTTTTTAAAATATATTTATTCATTCGTTATAAATGATATATATTAAATATATTCATGCTGCGGCGTGATGAAGACAGACGACCTTGAGAGTGTAATCTTATTAAACTTAAGATTAATTTGAAGCTATAAGTCACGTAAATTCTTAAAAATTTAAATTAAACAAAGTAGATCAAGCTCCCATAGGCTTCTGATAGTATATTCAAGGACATATATAATAACAGTTTCACAAATTAAGTGCAGATAATATTTTTGTATCATTGATCATTTTTGAAGTCCACAGTTGATTAATATTATTTTTTTCTATCTGTGAAGGCAAAATATAACTGAAATAATTAAATAATTTAACTTATAATAATTTGTAATTTTGCACTTTTGTTTTGCACAGTAAATGTCGTATATAGGATATGTTTCAATGTTAGTTTTAAAACAGAATTACAATTACAATTAATTTGGTCTAGGGAGGTAGGTAACATATATCAAAATAAAAATTGTTATCAACATTTTCTGTGAAGTTCTAATAAATTTTAGCATGATGTACATATAACATATAGTAATTAATCATTAATATATTATCTCTCCTTATCTGCGACAAACTTCCAATAACTCCACGCCTGAAAGAATTAAGTTGAACAAATTTGAGGGGTCAGCTGTATTTCTGAAATATATTTTTATCTTCTTTGGAAATTGTTGGGCAGGCAACTGGAAGAATTAAAATGTAGTAAACCTTGAATAGCTACTGTTGCAGTATTAGTAATCTGCAGCATTAGTCACTCCTGTCATTTTCTTTTAGATACAGCTTCAATATAACTTTCTCTGTTTATGAACTTTGTCCGTGGTCTTACACCATGATTGATCGATCACAGTTTTTATGCTTAACAGTAAATCTTGGAATTACTTGACATTCTAGAGACTTCCCCTTCAATTAACTTAAAATAACAAGTTCCGCAAGAGTTTTTCCAATTCTACATCCCATTATCATTGGAATTAACAAAAACATTGTCAAAATTATAAAAATGAAAACAAAGCTATTGACACCAAAGCCTTTATATCATATTATATAATTATCATATTACAATATCATCTTATTTTCAACAAATTTCCAGTCACAGTATCATCAGAAACGTTTTCATGATTAAGTAAATTTTGTCTTAGTACATTTGTTTTCAAATGGAACATTTTATTTTTCCTTATCTTTTCATATGTGCCAATTTCTTTCTGCAATCTTGATTTCTCCTTCCGATAATATATTACCAATGATTGGTGATTCAAATATATTTAAATACTGTTATAGCAGGTGCCCTTAAAATAAGGCATTTTGTAAAGGTGAACACCAGAACGACGAATACATATCTAACTGCTAGTTTTATTTTGAAGCCTCATGTATCCTGTCTATATGAATCCTTATTACAGCTATTTTATTTTCTCTTCTAGATATTGGATTAAGTTTTAAAATAGCCGGCTTATAGTTAACAAACCAATGACACAAATAAACAAAGGTCGTGATCTGGGTGACTGACCATGACTATGTATTTTTCGATGCTGAATCCGAATTCGAGGAAAAAGAAATTCATATACCCCTTAAATTTTTGTGTAGATCCAAAAACATCCCTTAAAGAGAGGTAAAGTTATGGATATTAATATCATCACGGAACGGAGTATATTGGGCATTTTGTAACCCTCGTGTTCTCATTTAGTTTTGCCAAAGGCTCCCCCGAAGATGTTGGTACCCCTTCTACACCCCTTCTATTTCTATACCCTTCCCTACATAGATTTGCATCATGAAAGCTTCTAGCTTACAAGCTGTTGAGAATGTAATGGAGACATGGTGGAGGGTGAACACAGCCAAAGAAGAAACCCATTAGAGGGGTGAACTACCCTTTGCTGAACGGGGGTGAAGGAAGATGTGGGAGAGTTTATTGTTTTACTGCGCAATAGTTGCAGTGCACTGAGCAGAACAACCCTCAACTGCAAAAGAAATGTAGAATTTCATGTGGGGAAAAATAATTTTATTAATTAAAAAGTTGGTAAAGTTTTTACATGTTTTTAAAGGGTAGGCACTCCCATTAAATTTGAAAGAATACTCGACTTCTTTTAAGAAAATTTTGTTTTAAGCTTTCGCATACTTGCGGCTGAATTTCATTAAAAACTCTCCGAATTTCTGCTTTTAATTCAGGAATAGTATTCATTTGACTCATTATCCTGCTGGCTGAAACCACAAAAACTTCAACAGCATCTCTGGATATCGTTCTCCATTGACAGTCATGGTGCTTCCAGCCTCATTTTCAAAAAAGAACGAACCAATCAGCCCACCAGTGTGAAATTTGCACCACACTGTCACTCTTTGGGTATACAGTGGTCGTTCTTTACTTATCCAAAGATTGTATCTACCCAAATTCAAAAGTTTTGCTTCTTCACATATCTGCTAAAATGGAGTTTTAAAATTAAAAAAAAAAAAATGAGACGTACGCTGTAAAATAAAAGTAAGTTTGTAATAATGATATTGTCTTCAGTCGCTGCGAAGCAGTTGCAGAGCCACCAGTGAAGATACAAACAGTGAAGAACGGCAAAACATTTGGAAGCATTAAATGCGACAGTTACAGAGGGCCAGAATTGTCCGTCCATAGCGACTTTAGAACCAATAATAAGAACAGAATTGAACATCAGGGCGGGCCTAAGGGTTTCCTCCCCACAGAGTCTAGCCTGAGAATAACAAGGGCAGGTCAAAGATTCCTAGTTAAGGCTATAATAGAAGTACAAGATAGTCTGTAACTGGCGGCGACCAGGTATGTACATAGGTCATGGCATAGCAACCCGAAAAATCATCGTACTTTAAATAATAATATCGGATTCGTTAGCAGAACTAGAAGACGTAGATCAATTTCAAGCTTATTGTTGCTCATCAGTGTGTCACAGTCATTTATTTATTTTTTAATTAGGTATTTACCATCATTTGGTGCAAGAATGGAATGCAGATAATTTAACTATGATAGATGTTAAAAACTTTGTAATTAAAATGTTAAGTAATGTACCGGACGAATTGATTGTAATCAATTCGTTATATTTTTAGATCCATCCACAATATTAATATTCACACATTTTTTTCTTTTAAAACCTATTCCTTTGCGGTTAAATGATCAGAGATTTGGTATTTTATTTGTGTTACTTCACTGACGTCTACATTCCTAACGATTTGAAAATGCTTCTTTGAACTGTTTGAACAGAATATAATTAATTTTACACGCTTTTTGTGTTTGCGCTGTGCAATAAAAAAACTCAGCTCATTACTACACATGCATTGTTTAAAATTACTTTGATTTACTATTCAATTTGCATTCAAACCTCAGACCAAATCTGTTCGGTACCAATTGCAAAATATGGTAGTGGCACAAAAGGAAGTCACGATCAATTCTAGTAAAGCATATAGTTCTAAATATTTAAGAAACTTTACGAGCAAATTGTTGCCTTACCGTAAATTTAAACAGAATAACATCTTTTCTGAGTTATAGGATGTTTTTATAGAAAATGTAATTAAACTTTAAAGTTAACGAAAAATTTCTGATAGATTATGCCCAGAAAAGTATTAGTCAAAATCTTTTTTTAAAAATAAGGAAACTGCAAATAGCTAGTTTGATTTGCGGCCTTAGTTTTTGATGACCCACAAGGGTACAGGGTAATTCATATAACATAACATTCTACTGCCTTATCTTTTTTTACTTTTCTGTATAGGAAAAAATTGTAAAAGTTAAAGTTCTAGGAAATTTGTTCAATATCAAATAAATTTATAAAAAACAATTGACTGTCACATCTCGAAGATATGAACCAAATTTTTGTTTTTTAAATATTATACAGGGTGTCTCCAGTTCGGGTTGCCTATACCTGAAATGGATACAAAATTTCATTGTCAAAAAAATGATTCTTCATAAAAATTTTTGCTTGTCCAGAAGCCCTTGGCAAGATAGTCATTTGTTCGATTTAATGTACAGGGTGTTCAAAAATTTGGAAAAGGTAAAAACAATGAAGGGTAAAGTACCTTAAATCTTAACGCTACATGAAAAAGTAATGGGGAAAAGTTACTTGGAATTGAAATTGCATGGCCTTCTAGTTAATACTTGACATTCTGGGATATTCTAGGACTCTACTTATTTCTTAATTCTTTCGGAGAAGCGATTCTACGTATTTAAAAAATATTGCTTTATTGAAAAACAGATACACATGTTTGCATGTTAATAATTTATTTTTTATACAGGGGGATCAAAAACCTCAAAAACATGAATCCAACTTTTATTTTGAGAACACAGCAGAATCAGTATGTACGCGCCATTACAAAACTATTCTACATGAAGTCCGCCAAGTTCAACACACCTCCAATCTTTTTCTAAATGCAGCGTAGGTCGAATGTATCATTTCTGCATTCATTTACTTTGGCAATAGCTTAAATTATCCTGCTTTTAAAGAAATCAACATTGTGTTGCACTTGTTCTCTGTACACTCTTTCTTTCAAGAAGCCCCAAAGGAAATAATCAAGCGGCGAGAAGTCAGGGGACCTTGCTGGCCAACAAATAGGACCATAGTATTAAAAAATAAGTAGAGTCCTAGAATATCCCAGAATGTCAAGTATTAACTAGAAGGCCATGCTTTCATATTTAAACATAAAATTTAATTCCAAGCAACTTTTTCATGTAGCGTTAAGATTTAAGGTACTTTGATCTTCACTTTTTTTACCTTTTCCAAATGTTTGAACACTCTGTACATTAAATTGAACAAATGACTACCTTGCCAAGGGCTTGTGGACAAGCAAACATTTTTATGAAGAATGATTTTTTTTTGACAATTGAAATTTTGTATCCATTTCAGGTATAGGCAACCCGAACTTGGGACGCCCTATGTATTTGACGCTTCTTGGTATTCTATTTTTTCATAATGGACAAAGTAACGATTGTGTCGTAACACATGTCCCCAGTATTTCAAATATTCACTCGCCTTTTCATTCGGGGCCGATTACGGACAGAGCCGAGAACTATACCTCGAATGGCACAAACAGCCATGCATGGGATGCAGAGAGTGCGACGCAGGAGTTTTCACCTCGGTTTCCAAAGTTCCCGTCGAGGCGCCTAAAATCGCTATGAGCGGCCACGAACAGCTCCAGGCAAGCAGTCGACATCGCCAGAAACCAATGCTGTGCTGTTTATGAAGACATCGAGGACGACGCACTGGGATTATCTACATTTACCGACCTTTCCAAAGATTCCACCGTCGCTTCGCAAATCACTCCAAACTGCCCCAAAACTACTACAGCCATAACAGTTGACACTGCCAGAAACCGATGGTGTTAATGAAGACAACGCGCTGCGGGAGAACTACCTAAATTCACCGATCTTTTCAAAGTTTCCGCCGTCGCTCCCCAAAAACCTCTCCAAGCAGCCCAAAAGTTCCCTGTTGCACAGGCAGTGATGACGAAGAAGGCACAACATCCCTTCGACGTAGCCAACAACGCCAAGAGCATCGACAATTTCACCATCCTTTTGAAATAATGGCATAACCAAAATTACTCCAAAATCTTCAAACTCACATCTCCTATTGACCTAAGAGTTGGTACTAATATAATTGAGTTCTGGATCACTAATCCTATGGAATCACCCTCCAATAACAAAAATGTGATAGTTACTAGGACTAGACCGGACCATGCAGTAAACCGCCCGGTAGAGTCTACATCAGACGTGGTTTTCCACGGAACAGTAACCACGATCAAAATTTATATACATATTTCATTATGCTAATGTCTGTACACACCATTTATGGTTAATAAATACTCAAAGTCAACTAATAAGGCATAATATTTATAAAATTCCATTTTTGAGTTATATTCTCTATAAAAAATATTACCGGAGCTTAAAGTTTCCATAGCTCTTTGAGTCATCCTCCTAGATCCGTTCTACTTGTGGTGTAGACCCTTAAAGGGAACATAGCTCTAAAGCTGCCACACAAACTTCCTAAAGTTGTTAAACACACGCCTTACCAGGAGGTGCAGTGCAAAAAAGCTCCTAAAGCTTACATGTGCTCTACAGAGGCTATAAATAACGATCTAAAATGAACTGCTCCTTAAAAGTGCAAGAGAGTATAAGGTCACTTGAAATCCTCCAAAACCAACCCTTTGTACTCAAAAGCAAGTGAAGTGCCCAATTACGTCTTTGGACCCAAATTAGAGATTATTATCCTGAAGCCAGTTACTACAGTCCGAAGAATGATAAAATAGGCAAATCTAAGGGACTAATCGAGATCGAGACTATCAAACTTGCGATATCACGACAATTGCCGTGGAAACGGAGCTTAATTATGCTTTTCTGATATTAAATTTACAAAACATATGTAGGTACTATAAAAAGTGTTTTATAACAATCTCATCATGTTACCGACAAAGGGCATTTTATAAATAACTTTTTCATGAGGGTTAATTTTATGATTCACAAGAAATCTTAATTTGACCTTCATAAAATTCTTTCTAAGGGGGGCGATTCAGCAAATATGTATGTTCTTCATACAACCTTGACAGGATTAGTAAATAAATCGAAAAAATAGAGGTATCGAAGAAACGACGATGGGGCGTTCCATTAGAAAAAAAATCGTATATTGCTTTAAAATCGCAAGAAAATTTGCTAAAATATTCACTAACTTTCATTCGCAATTTTTTGTTTCCCCAGACATTTAAAAATTTTGTCTATTCTAATTACTTTTATGATAGAATACTGTGGAGTTTACAAAAATTTGTTGTTGCTGTTTTGAGATAAATGGCAGGGTATCATAAATATGTAAAGGTAATAATTATTCCTAAAAGTGTCACTGTTTTTGCAATATGAAATGAACTATACATTTTCATTAATTTTGAATATAGGGGATATCTTGGAAAAGCGAAAACAAAAATATATTTATAGGAAATTATATAATTTATTGAAAATGTGTTATTTTAACACTCAATTTTCGCTTCGACTTTGTTTATAATAGATATTGACAGACATCATAAACTTTATGAATATATGATAGAAATTTCATTTAGTAACTAGGTATAAGAATAAAAGGTCCATGTTATACTAGTATGTTCCAATAATATGAAAAAAATTCAGAATCACGATAACACCACTAAATGAATATAAATACTTAATTGTTGATTGTTGTTAGTTGATGACGACGATATAAGTACTGTCAAAACAAATGTTTTATAATATCTGACATGTCTCTGGAATTTTTTGAAGAAATTTAATAAACAGATACAGGTTTCGAAAGGTTAACCACAGTGACGATTTTTCATTTCATTGTGTTAATGACACCTATTTGTTTTTTTCAAGCCAATAATTTTTATTATTAGCCAGAAATAGATAAGAAAAAACTAACCCCTCAATAAATGTATTTTGGTAAGGAGTTTATACAGTGTGTTTGGAATGAGTATGCCATACTTCAAGGGTCGGTTCTTTGTTTGACATTAAAAAGACACACCATATTTCCATATTTGTGTACAATAAGATATTTTTGCTATTTTGTTTTTTAAAGAAAATAATTGATTTTAGAAAGTTGGTGTATCACCGGAAAGCAGAATAGAATCTATAAAATTTCTTCTTAAACCTGTAATGAGATACGGGCATCTGTAAAAATTAAAATAGTGGCTAAGAGTAAAGTAATTCATTCATTCATAACAGCTATTAATACCTGCCCCTGATTTGTTCAGTTTAATCAAACTTTTCCATATTATGTTAAATTTTACCAGAACTAAATAGTGTTCAATACTTCATTCAAAATATTTTCAAATTGTAATGACCTATACGAAAGTTGTTCAGTTTATTGGAGGAAAGAGGTTGCTGACCTTAAATTTGACCTTCACCTTGACCATGAAGGTCAGTTGGAGGTCAATTTCATAATTTCAAATAGGATCCTCTATTTTTTACTCTGGGGGTAGATTCGGCAGAAAATATTACATCCGAATATGATCTCAATTTTGACCTTGCGGTAAAGATCAAGGTCACAATGAGTTTAAATGATTCGTCATTCCTGAAGCAACCTCGAAATAAGATATTTGCGCCAACGTCTATGAGAGTCATCAAGGTACTCAATCTTGACCTCGGGTTTGACCTTGACCTTCAAGGTCATTTGGAGGTCATCTACAGAAATCAACCTTGATGGCCTATACAAATGTTTTTAAGGATGTTCGAGATAATGGGTCTGTAACCTTGGATTTAATCTTGAAGGTCATTTTACAATTAACCACTCCTTCATACGGGTTCCTACATAAAATGAAACAGTCAACATTTAATCAACCTTCAAATGATATTCAAAGTTAAATATAAGATCACCGACCTATGGTCCCAAACATCCTTAACACCATTTGTGGAGGTCATCAAGGTCAATTTCTGTAGTCTACCTTCAAATGACCTTGAAGGTAAAGTTCAAAATTAAATTCAAAGCCATTATTGAGTAACTTGATAAAAATCCTATCGACCCTGGGGTCAAAGATCTTATTCCGAAATTGCGTGAGGAGTGATGAATCATTTAAGCTCGCTGTGACCTTGACTTTGACCGCAAGGTCATAGATGAGATCACATCCGATAGTAAAATTTTCTGCTGAATCCATTCCCAGGGTAAAAAATAGAAAAAATTATGAAGTTGACATTCAAGGTCACGGTTAAGAGCAAATTCAAGGTCATTTTTGGGTCGGAAGCTTTACTAACGACGTGTATCGATTGAAATGAGACACGTGGTATATAAAGCTTATATTTTTTCGCGTTTATCCTAGAATTTTCAAAACAGTCACATACAAAATCCATTCCATTTCTAATCATATTATTTAGAGAACAGTTTTCCTTTGATGTAACATGTAATTTCCCATAGGCATGAAATATCTTATTCACTCATGCACAAATTTTACAGTGTGTTCTTAAGTACATACTCGTAGCTATTAATTATAATTAGTAATCAATGTTAAAAAACTTTTACCTCAATTTCTTTGAAATTAGGGAAATTCTACATTTTAGTGACTAAGATGTTGCGAATCTACATATATGTAATATAAATATTTGCATATTAATGTGGGTTATTATTAGCGTCAAGGTATGAGCAGGCAACAGCACGACTAGAGGAAAACGGCATTTGGGCTACTTGGTTATACTATCCATTATGACATAATCAGACAATTGATATGAATGTGTTCTGTATCATTGAAAAGTCGTAAAAGAAAATAATTGAAACCGATAATATATTTTGATGGAGAACTGCGTACATAAATTCTGACAAGGCCGGTATTAATAATAATTTGTTGTACTAATAAATAAAAAATAATTAAAAATAATACAAGATAATAATTTCTCATAATATCTACATTTCCAAAGAGAATGAATGTTTAAAAAAAATAATTCAACATTACCCAAGGTAATTTTCTTAATTTGATTAGGAAAATGTTTTTGTTTATGAAGTCTGTAGATAGTAACTGATAAAATAATATATTATTAAAAAAAAAACAGATTGATCTGTAAACAGATTCCGACTGCTTTTAAGATATTTGACTTTGGAGTAATATAATTCTTTAAAAAATTAATCAAATATGTTTTGGGTAAACTGTTGACCATACAGAAGAAACTGCCACTGAAAAAATTTTACATAAAATTCACAGACAGTAAGACACTAGTACTAATAAAACCACTGTTAATTAGTACGTGTTTATCAAGATATTTGAACTTGATTTAACTAAATCTACAATCCTTCAAAAGTTGGATGTGAAATGCAGATTTTGATCAATTGAAGATATGAACTTATTAACAAATTTAGTACGATGCTCATATCTTATAAATATGTAAAATCTAGTCAAAAACTAACAACTACAAAGGGGCTGAGGGGTTTTTAATTGTGTTTTTTTTTTTCATAAATTACTGTTAAAAGATCAAAAACTATGACAATATTAAATAAAGTTTAGTATTCATTTGCTTGAAGTCAGACAAACCTTTCTATTATCTATCTCTAATTACTGTTGAGAATACGTAATTTCTATGAAAAAAGATTTACGTATTTTTTTCCTAAATGATGTCAAACAAGCCAAATATCCAGGCCGGCGTGAAAAATATACCAAATCTGATAGACAAGATTCCTAATTGTTGATATTGCAGAAAACAATTATTCTATTTATGTGCTACATCTCTCAACATTGAATTAAATCAGTAATATCTGGTAAATCGTAATTAATAGTTGTTTGAAGTAAAATTAAAAATGATAATTATGTATAAATATTAATATAAAAATACATACCTGAAATTGTTGAATATTAGAACAAAATTATGTATAAAAGAACACAAAACTTTTAGAAAAAATTACATTTTGAAACTACAGTATAAAAATAGTGAATATTACTAGATTAATGTGAATATATTTTTTCCTAACCAATATTTACCAAATTTCTGTTTAAAAATAGTTATGTTTTGTTATTACCTCTCATATTTTTACTTTATCATAAAGGTATTAAGTTAATTCAAATAAATCAAAACATTGACTTCATTTGGTATTATTATGGTTATTATTTATTATTTAGAAAAAAATTTGAATTTATTTGAATTAACTTAAAACACAGGTTTTAAAAAATCAAATGATTTCTGTCTTGACATTCTCAAGGCTGAAGAAGGTATAAATAGAACCAAATGAAAGACTGAACATGACATGAACATTTTTCTAGATCCAATACGAGAAATTATAAAAAACTTTATCAATCACTCCCGAATTTCTATATGAGGACAGTTAAAATATTTTTAATATTTCTAGTTACTGACAGCCTCACATTTGAAAGTAAGTTGAGTAGGTACCTACCTATTTTGGTTTCCAAAAGCTAAATAAATGTTATTATAAAATTTTGTCTAAATTATTTGGCGTATGATATAAAAAAGTATCAAACAAAATTCTATGATTCTTTAAACAGGTGAATATATTTTTATATGTATACAGTTTGCATTAGTTCCATTTTTTCAAAATTAAAATGTAATTTTTATGACTGTCTTGTTGAAGTCTATTTTGTTTAACAGTTATACTCCTGAAATATATAACCACATGCTTCTGGAAGATACTCTCATTTGGTATTTTAATTAAAAAATAACAATGAAAACACACATTATGAAGGCACAAAGAAAAACCGTTGTCCTAAATTGATAACGGTCAACGATTCTCGTTTAATAGATGTTTATTGCCCTCGCTCGAAAAATAAATTTAAGAGTGAATTAATGGAATTTGCATACCTATAGACAAGTTTCACGACAAATGCGTGCACCTCATCACGCTCAATGTTGCGTCACACAATAAAAAGGTTAACATGTACATGCATCGTTGAAGATACGCATATAAACTCACAAAGTTACTTCATAATTTCATATTTTTTTTACATCAGAGGGATGCTTTACTGTCTTTTTCATCTAGGTATTTATTACTAATTAACAAATATTGCCATAAACTAAAAATGTAGTTTCCTGTGGGTACAATATCAAGAAGAAACTATAAAAGATGATTTGTAAAAGAGATAAGATAAACATCTAACTACATATCCGATACCAAGCACCATTTTTGAGAGACTAAAGTTTGCAAATAATGAATAAACTAAGGATATTGACTGTAACTTTTCAACCTCAAAGTGTCCTAAAGAAACTCTGATAATTTCAAAGCGCTGCAATTTTTTTTCTTAGTGCTCGGAATGTTTAAATTTGTCGTTTTGCTGAAAATCAACGTAATAAGTAATCTTTCACTTTTTATTCATTTTTTAATTTAAAAATGCTTTTTTAATCAATAATCCATCAAAAATCAATCGAAATTCATCAAAAAACGTTCGTGATTATAAATAAAAATAAAAAACGGGCATAAATGTATGAAAATTCGGTGAGTAAACAGATTATTTATTTATTTTTGGGTATTTTATTTAGTTTTCTGCTAGGTTACCAGTAATGTTTCATAATTGATGTTACTTAATAAAACTAAATTTTCATTTTTGTGGCATGATAGGACTCACGGCGAACACCCATTCATCAAAAGTACTATGCCAATAGTATCACACGGCAAGTGCCTGGATATTTGCTTTTTAATAACTTTTACCCTAAATATGAGATATGGCAACAATGCATAGTCCAGTTTCCAATTGTGCATGCGCTGCGACTAAAGCGCGCCGTTGTTTGAGGTCACACTAACTTGTCCAGTGGCGGGGCATCATAATGACCAAAAAAGTTTTAAAAAATTAAGTTTTCACGACGAAATTTTAAAAAATAAACTACTGATACGCGTTTCTAAAGGTCAGAGGTAGTCTCAGTATATATGATCCCCACACAAAGTTACCCCCTGTAAATAAAGAAAAGTTATAACTTTAACAGGAATGGAATAATTATTATGACTTAGTCAGTCTATTGAAGCTGCTTTCAGGATAAGGAAATAACACTGAGAAACAGATTTGTCTCCTATCGTCAATTCCTCTTCAGTATCGTTAAGATTGGGTTATCCAATTATTTTAAAAAGAAATATTTTTGGATTCGCCCTAAAAACTTAGTTAATCAATGTCATATCCCATGCCTCAACTTTTTTGTTCTCCGAAGCATAAAATCGATCCAGCATCCAATAATATTGAAAGTTTTTCATAATCATCAATTTATTCAGCCAATTCATTACCGATTATACAATAACTACACGCTCCATTGAACACGATATTTTGTCTATATAAAGCTGTCCAATTTGAGTACACAAGTTTTTTATAAAGTCGCACAAATCGATGGTTTCTTTGTTAACTAACTATATTTTATTGTATCGCCTGTATCAAAAGAAACAGAGAAGTGACACTTATTGCGTGTGGTTATAAGAAATAAATAAATGTAATAGTAACAAATATTGCCAGCATGTTGACTCATTGAAAAATTGCTCCATGTTCTTTTATTTTTTAGTAATATAAGTGAATAATTCATGAAATTCTTGTAACATCAATCAAGGAAGTTCTAAAATGTGTTTAATCACATGACGGATTATCTAATGCTTCCGATTTCTGTCAATCATTATTTGTCACCTAGGTGGAGCAGTATTTAGTAGACATACTTGTTTGATATATTATAAATTGTTAATTTGCTATAAAGCAAATTACCTGTCAATTAATACTGAAAGCTAGAAATGATAAAATTAAAAATTTACATAATTTTTAATAATAAAACTAACTTAGTATGTAAAATATATTAAATTACATGTATTAAGTAAAACAGTTCTTATATTTCACAGGAAAAATGCAATTTGATGTTTCTCGAAAATGTGAAAGCAATCGATATTTAGTTATGTTTAAAAACATAAATTTTAAAGTTCTAGTATATAATATCGTGTTTAAATTAATTAGTGTTGTCATTGAAAATCTAGACACATTTATATATTGATCTGGAGGAAAAGCTCATACAAAAAGATAAGATATATAATATTTTCTAAACAGGATGTTACAAGGACAAGTTGTGAAAATAAATACCTATAGTTATCTAACTGGAACTGGATCAAATTTAAGTAACGGTTTTCTCTTATAATGAATTGGATCGTTAACACTAAATTATTGATTTCCTGCTGTTGCTAGAAATACAATTTTCTTATTCATAAGAAGTTCTCTGACCTCAAGTTTTAATTAAAATTTTGATATATGATCCATTTACCAGATGAAACATGTTTCGAAAAACAATTTATACGAAGTTACCAACAATTTATACAGGATGTAATAATGACAATGCGAGAAATCTGCTCATCAAAATAAACAAACAAACTAATAACGTAGCATTTTTAATAAGCCAATTTCTAAGTGTTCTCTGATCCGTCAATACGCGAAACAGTTTTTCATAATTAAACAAGAACAATTGAAGACATACAAGGCGTACCCATTATTTGAAATCAAACTTTAACAGTCAATAGACGACCTCATTCTAAGAAAAAAATTCATATAAGTATAGATCCTCGGACGCTACATTTTCAAAATATAGAAATAGAAGTTAAAAAAATACGTTTATCTTAATAACTCTTAAGATATCTGACGCAGATTGATGAAACTTGATTATTTTATTATTATTATTTTATTCGAGAAACTTGCCATTTTTTAGTTTTTTTTTTAATTTAAAATACGACAATGATGTAGGTAATTGAATAAATTTAAAATAACACTATTATAAAACTATTCGCTTCACAAGAACAGCACAGGAATTTTTTGTTAGAAATATACAGGGTGTTTATTAATTGAATGCCGATACTTAAGGGTGTGAATCCTTGGGTCATTTTAAGAAAAAAACTTAATATCAACATATGTCCTAAACCTCTTAATTTTTGAGCTACAGGGTGTTACAGTTTTAAGAAAAAATTTACTTTTTTATTATAATTTTCTTATCACTCCAGATATTTTTATGAAATTTTGTACACACCTATTAATCATTAAGGAGCATTGTTTGATGTAAAAAATGTTTTAAAATCTTTGCCAATGACGTCCGTACGAGGTTTGAACTAAACATTTTTGAAGAAAAAAATGGTACGCCACTGCTTTTTCTAAAAACTAAAATTATTTTTAAAATCTCCATTTATTTTACAGCCAATTCGGTCCCTAGACTTACTCTCGTACGACGCACCATTTGCACGTAAAAAAATGAAAACCAAAAAAGTTTTTTCCCCAAGTTCATTGAGACTGCTTTTGATATTTTGTTGCTATTTTGTAGACACCCACCATGCGTGGAAACACTTTTTGTGGGGCAATAATTAATTTTCTACTTTCACAAATGACGTTCACGTAAGCATAATATTAAATGTTTGGATAGAAAAAACGGTAAACTCATTAAATGCCCCCTTGAAGCAAATGAAATAAAAATTAGTAGGCTGGGTAAAGTGTCATAATTTTTGTTACAATAAAGTTGACATTGATTTTTCATTATTAAAAAATTATTAGAGTAGGAGGTAAAATCTCATAAAAAATGGTAAATTTTACAATCGGTGAATTAGCTGACATGCATTTTACTTATGGGGTTGCCGACGGAAATGCATACGAAGCCAGGAGGACATACCAAGAGCGGTATCCAAATCGCGTACTACCCGATCAGAGAACATTTTCTGAGATTCATAGACGTCTTCACGAAACCGGAAATTTAAAAGTAGACCACAGTGCTAAAGGAGTCCCTGAAACAGTGAGAACACAGGAACTTGAAGAAGGAATTTTACATGAAATTGAGGAGAACCCCGAAACTAGCACGAGGAAAATCGCGGCAACATTTAATGTTTCACACTTACTTATTTGAAAAATTCTTATCGAAAATTTGTTATATCCATATCACATTGAAAGAGTCCAGGCATTGCTCCCTAGAGATTTCCCGTTGCGCATTAATTTCTGTGAGTGGTTTTTTCAAAAGCTGCTGGAAAATCCGTTATTTGACAGGTACATTTGTGGGCGAATGAAAACCCTTTTGCAATTGTTGAATCAAATCATCAAGAACAGTTTTCAATAAATGTTTGGGCTGGTATTATTGACGATTATTTGATAGGCCCATTTTTTCTCCCAAGAAGATTAGATGGACAATCGTATTTACATTTTCTTGAAGAAGATCTGCCGCCAATGCTTGAAGACCTTCCTCTTTTATTAAGAAACCAGATGTGGCTAATGCACGATGGTGCGCCTCCACATTTTAGCTTACGGGTGCGTGAATTTTTAAATCACAACTATCGCGATCGGTGGATAGGCCGCGGAGGAACGCAGTCATGGCCGCCCAGATCTCCCGACCTTAATAGTTTAGACTACTTTTTCTGGGGTCATCTGAAAAGCTTAGTGTACGCAGTGCCGATTCAAACCGAAGAAGAGTTACGAAATCGTATAATAGTATGCTGCCAAACCATAAGAGACACCCCTGGAATTTTTGAAAATGTACGTCAGTCTATGCGAAGAAGAGTAGATGCTTGCATACGTGTGGGTGGAGGACACTTTCAACAACTACTGTAAATACATAATAAATACATTATGACACTTACCCAGCCTACTAATTTTTATTTCATTTGCTTTAAGGGGCTTAATGAGCTTATCGTTTTTTCTATCCAAACATTTAATATTATGCCTACCTGAACGTTATTTGTGAAAGTAGAACATTAATTTTTGACCCACAAAAAGTGTTTCCACGCATGGTGGGTGTCTATAAAATGGCAACATAATATCAAAAGCAGTCTCAATTAACTTGGGGAAAAAACTTTTTTGGTTTTCATTTTTTTACGTGCAAATGGTGCGTCGTACGAGAGTAAGTCTAGGGACCGAATTTGCTGTAAAATCAATGGAGATTTTAAAAATAAATTTAGTTTTTAGAAAAAGCAGTGGCGTACCATTTTTCTTCAAAAATGTTTAATTCAAACCTCGTACGGACGTCACTGGCAAAGATTTTAAAACATTTTTTACATCAAACAATGCTCCTTAATGATTAATAGGTGTGTACAAAATTTCATAAAAATATCTGGAGTGATAAGAAAATTATAATAAAAAAGTAAATTTTTTCTTAAAACTGTAACACCCTGTAGCTCAAAAATTAAGAGGTTTAGGACATATGTTGATATTAAGTTTTCTTCTTAAAATGACCCAAGGATTCACACCCTTAAGTATCGGCATTCAATTAATTAACATCCTGTTTAGTTATTATAAACCCAAAACCACTGCGGCCGGTTAGTAGTTTATAACTTTAACACAATATTTAAATTAAAATTTAAAGAGAATATAAACCAAGTCTGAGTAAAAAATTACTCAATAATAGTTAAATTTAGGAAAAAAGTCAACTCTTAATTGGTTTTACATACTCAGAATACAGTCAAAGGTCACTCACTTGATAGTTAACAGAAACTCGGATTTGAGTAAAATTCACCTATGCTGACGAAAAGAATTGTTTTGTGTTGCTGATGATTATTCCCCTGATGTTAGAAAAATTAGAAAACTGTCAAAACCTAGTGCGATCTCAATAAATAACCCTCGGACATTTCTACATATGTATTATACTTTCTCACACCAGAAAAAATAATGTCGTACCCTTTTGTTATAATCTGAAATATAATTTGACTCAAAATTAAATATTAGTAGTCATATTGAGAATATTATTTTATTTGCTTTTAAAAATTTGGTTATTTGGTAATAATTAGATTATCCAGATATTCCAATAATATATAACTTTCTTATTCATTTGTAAAAAGTATGGTTGAGTATGTGTCGCTTATTTGGAAACCAGGTTGCAGCAAACATTCCAACAATCTTGAAAATATTCAGAGAGTATACGAAATTTGTAAATGTTTTCCTTTCGTACTCCACCAACAAATGCAGGGTGACTCAAAATTCACTCCCCAGCGGCCGGATATATATAAAATAAAAAATAAAACAAAAATGTAGAATACTAAAATCTCGAAAACGAAGCCGTTTTCGGAAAATTTTCAAAATAAAAATTCTAATTTATAATTTTTAATGTTTAATATTAACATCCATTTAAATCCGTACAAAATAAGAAATAGCAAAAACGAAGATCCTTCTGGCTTTGGCTAACCTTCAAAAACATTACCATTTTCGTTAATATACTTCTGCAATCTGTGGTAGAACTCCTGGCAACAGAAAAGAAATTAGCTTAATTTATTTCCGCTACTGCTTCATGAATCCTGCCAATAACATAATCCCCGCCAACAGGCACAGTAACATAAACCTTTTCTTTTCTGTATTCCCATAACCAAAAGTCTATTGGAGTCAAGTCAGGAGACCGGGGTGGCCATGGTGTTGGTCCACCTCGTCCAATCCATTTATTAGGAAAACGGCGGTTCAAAATATATATGTCGTACTTGTAATGTGGCATGTACATAGTTGCACGTTGTTGTAGAGGAATATTTTCTAACAAACCTGGCAAAATGTTCTCGCAAAAATTACTGTAATTTTCACCACTCAGTTTTTGTCCGACTAACTTGATTAGTCAGTCGAAAATTGCGCATTTATTGAACTAAAATTTATTCCAAAACAGCTCCGCTTTCGAGATTTTAGTATTTTACATTTTTGTTTTATTTTTTATTTTAGAATATATATCCGGCCGCTGGGGAGTGAATTTTGACTCACCCTGTATATCCTTATATGTCTACAACGTAGTCATCTTGGCATTCATCGAATTAAAAACTGAAGAAAAACGTTTTTTTTTCTGGCATGGAATGTTTCACATCAATTGAATGGTTATCCTGCAACTATTGCATTTCAACTGCAGCCAGTCCCATCAAGGAACCTCTTCATCCTTGGATGAATGAAAAGAAGCCATAGTCGTGCGTCCATATAAAGTCTGGCGAACCTATCGAGGATAAAAGTTTCATGGTCGTAGCTTCATCGAAGCTGAATAGATTAATCCAGCCACGACTACATCTAAGTATCCTGGAAAGCTTTTCAGACACTTCGGCACCTGATATGATTATTTCGGTCAATCATACCAGTTTATCCCAACATAATTTGCTGGATTGTGCTCAGAGTTTGACATCGTACGTATATGTTCATCATCACGTATGCCTCTGTCAAATGGTTTAATTGATATGATGGTTCAAACGGTGAAAAAATCGACAGAAAATTCTCCATACTGTTTCCACAGATGTAACAATGAGAGGTTAGACAGACAATCGTCCTCCAGCGGAAGAATTCTGTAGACGTCAAGCTCGAACTCTTGACATGTTCGAACCTATTTCAACTTTTACAAGCAACCACACCCTTGAATAAACTCAAATGAAGGCTTAGTTCGATGCCCATCACAGAACTAGTCATCAAAACTTTGAGGAAGGAGAGGAGCTAGTGGTTGAACTTTGAAATGATAACCGTGAGAATGGTACAGTATCCAAGTTGATGTGCAGCAGTTTTAACTGTAAAATAAATATATATTTTTTTAAACCCGTCACGAGTTAAAATCAAACAGTTATTAGAGTTAATTAATTGCACCAATCATGGTCTAAAAGGTATACTAGAACAATCGCTGAAACGAAAAAGTTATTTGCATATTTAATCAGGTTTCTATACACAGTAATTTATTTATAAATAAAGGGTCCCTGCGTTATATGTTAAAGAGTATGACCAGTAACCATTTTGATATATACCATATTCATAGTTTCCAGATCCCATTTATTATATTGATTTAATGAAGTCAGGGACGTGGTGAGTTGTAAATTAATAATAATTTTATACAAGATATACATCCGCGAAATATGATAAATGGGATAGGCACTGTATTAGGTTTACCTGCTTTTCGAAAGCTCGTTAACGAGATTACATAACTTCAAAATTGATCATAATTTTTTTAACACATTTTATATTTTTGCGACAATATTTTTTGTAAGTTCAAATTCGGTAAAATTGATATTTTTATATTTTTAACAAGTAACTTATATATTTTTTAATGTTTAAGCCCTGTATGGATTATACTACAAAAAGTAAATATCAACTGTTTGTTTTTAAGAGTAGCCTCAAAACAGTAAGTGTGTTTTCCTCGGAAACATTTGGAACAAAACATTTTGTTACGATTTTTTAATGATACTAAGATGCGAATGAAAAGGCACGACTCGTTTTCTACTCAATAAGAGCTGTTTATTTAGATCATTTCTTAGTTTGGGAATTTTTTCTGCGATTGCGACAAGATATATTTACAGTTACATTACATTATATATAGATTACATTGCATATCACATTATATAAGCATACAGTGATATGTTCAGCAGAGCTTATCGCATTATTATACAAAAATTCTGAAAATTTCCTTCGAACGGCACGGTTTTGTCGTGGCTCGTGAGATTTAAATTCTTCTGGTGATTTTGTGTTAATATCAGTTTTATTTTTTGTGTGTGGTGTGTTGCAGTGGCCGCACTCTCCCACTTGGAAAAAGTGTAAGACATTTTTCTTAATTATTGGCAGACATTTCATTGATGAATTCTCTGTTAGCTGCAAAATGACATTGTGTAGTATATGTGGGTCGGTGATAACGACTAGAAAATCCGGTATTTTTTGTTCTGGTATGTGCAAAAAGCAATATCATATTTCTTGTATCTACAGCGGACCTGCCGATTTACAAGCTGTTTTTAAATCTTGCATTGGACTTTATTGGAAATGCAAAGACTGTGTAGACATTCAATTAAACAGCGAATAATTAAGCCATATCATTGAGCAGAAGATAGCAACTTCTTTGGCCCAGTTCACTGCACAATTTGAACAATTTAGAAATGAACTTGTACAAAAACTTTCTGCTTCAAGTGTTCCTGTTGTCGCTGATCACCTTGTAAAGTATTCAGATATTGCGAAAAGTAAAACTAACCCTGCTGTCATAATTAAACCAAGAAAAAAACAACATAACTCGGAAACAAGATCTGAGTTACTTCAACAAATGAATCCACTTGAAACTGGAGTACAGTTTACTAAAGTTAAAAACGTAAAAGACGGAGGAATATTAATAGGCTGCAGGAACGTTGATGAAAATGAAAAATTAAGAAAACTTGCAGTTCAAAAATTATCTTCGAACTATGAAGTCAAAGAGGTACGAGGTATAAATCCTAGAATTCGGGTAGTTGGCATTAGTTCTGAAATAAAAGAAAATGAAGTTATTCAAATTGTAACTAGAATTAATATTCAAATAGTTAGTTCTGATTGTAAATTAATAAAATACTTTCCCACTAGGAAGAATAGAAACGTTTATCAAGCCGTAATTCAGTTAGATGTAAAATCATATCAAAATGTTATGTATGCAGGTAATTTGTTTGTTGGTTATACTAGTTGTGCAGTCTTTGATGCTGTAGACATTTTTAGATGTTATAGATGCTATGAATATAATAACTCATCTAAATATTGTAATAAACCTTGTACTTGTCCAAAGTGTGGTGAAAACCATGAAATTAATGCTTGTCAGTCAAACATATTCAAATGCATAAATTGCACTGTGTTAAAAGATAGAATAAAATCTGACATTAGCACTGATCATGCTGCATGGGATATAGTAAAATGCACGGCTTACTCCAATGCCCGAGATAGACTACGCACAGATTTGTTACTCGTTCGTCAATAGCAATCAATCGATCAGCAAAAGGATTCAGTTGATCACGGGCAGTCTGTGTCCTTGGACTCTTAGGTATCACATAAAGACTCATACGATGCCAATAATACTCTTAAAGTATATTACCAGAGTGTCCGTGGTTTGAATACTAAAGCTGTGGAACTATATAATGCTGTTTCTGTTTCACATTGGCCTGTCATAGCTCTAACAGAAACTTGGATTAGTTCGTCTGTATATGATCGGGAACTATTCAATAACAATTATATAGTCTACCGTGCAGACCGTAATTATAATTTGACTAACTGTAAAAGAGGAGGTGGGGTACTGTTAGCAGTTAATAAAAACTTAATTTCCTCACAAATAGATATTTCAAAAGCTAATATTTCTCTAAATGGTTTCATTGATATGGTATGCGTCAAAGTTACAAGTTTAGATTCTTCTATTTATATTTTTGTTGTTTTTTACATCCCGCCTAAAAGTAGCATTGACATGAGACGGTTTTCGAATTCTTTATTTTATTAAAGGAAATTCATAATAGGAATATATTAATTCTTGGCGACTTTAATATATCCAGCTACCTATTCAACCATGATAATAACCAATCTGACTCATATACTACGCTATTGGATAATTTTTTAAACTTTTTAGATTTAAAATAGTATAATTTCATACGTAACAAAAACAACAGGATACTCGACTTTGTGATCTCCAACAGTCAATGTTATGTTGAAATTTGTAATGATATGCTACTCGCGGAGGACAGTCACCATCCTTCTCTTTCTATATCTGTCAATTTTAAGGCAGATCGGTATGTAGCTTTTGATGATAATTTTGTGGGACATTATAATTTTCGTAAGGCGAATTTTCCCAATCTATATGAATGCCGATTGGAGTATTCTTCAACAGTTGAATGATATTGATAAAGCTTGTGCTGCGTTTTACAATCAATTATATAAAATTCTTGATCAGCACGTACCTAGGATAACTTCTACGCGTAAAAGGCGATATCCAATTTGGTTTAATACTAATATAATTGCTAATATTAGATTAAAAGAGAGGGCTGGACGCAAATATAAGAAATCTGGTGATCCTAATGATTTAGATTTGTTCAAACAACTTAGAGCTGTACTAAAAGCTGATATTAATGCAGCTTCAATAAAATATGCCCAAGACTTGGAAAATGCTCTGATATCTGACCCTAACAAATTTTGGTCTTTTGTAAATAATAAAAGAGGCACTTCTGACATCTCGGGGGACATGGAATATAATGGAGCCTGTACACAAGGCCAGTCTAATATTATTAATGCTTTTGCAGATTTTTTTGTAAAGTCATTTTATAATAATAAAGTGACAGCCTGTGAAAGTGAAAGAGTCATTAGAACCAACAGTACTTTACTAATAGATTCAGTTAGTGACCAACAAGTAATACAAGCACTAAAACAATTGAAACCTAAATTTACCACAGGACCGGATGGCATTCCAGCCTTCTTTGTAAAAGATTGTGCCTATGTACTTGCTAATCCTCTCTGTGATTTGTTCAATCTTGCAATTAAATCTAATACTTATCCATCCTGTTGGAAAAGAGCCAAAGTATGTCATGTTTTTAAAAAAGGTAAAAAAAATGAAATCGCTAATTTTCGGCCCATTACAATTATATGCAACTTTTCAAAGTGCTTTGAAATTATTTTATATAAACCATTATATAACCATGTAAAAGATGCCTTATTTCCTCAACAACATCGTTTCATGTAAGGTCGTTCAACTGTAACAAATCTAATGTGTATAACTCAGTATATTGCCACAACCACTGATATTGAACCTTCAAACAGATGTCATATATACTGACTTCTCCAAAGCATTCGACAGACTTGATCATAAAAAGCTACTGTTCAAATTGAACCACTACGGTATCTCCAACACCTTAATTGATTTTTTTAAATCCTACCTATCTGGTAGATGTCAATATGTTTCTTATCATGGTCACAAGTCTGTCGAATACATTAGTCCTTCTGGTGTCCCTCAGGGGTCCATATTGGGTCCTCTCTTCTTTAATATTTTGTCAATGACATTATGGATGACTTGGATGTCCCCTGTCTGATGTATGAGGATGACTTGAAAATCTTTTCAAGTATTGCGTGCACTGAAGATTGCCTAAAATTACAGTCAAATTTATCGAAAATATGTCCACTAATAACAATTTAAACTTGAATATACAGAAATGTTGTGTCATGACATTCACCACAAAAACCGCAAAAACATTATACATATAGTTATAATATAAATGAGCAAATTTTAAACAGGGAAACAACATTTCGAGACTTGGGTGTAACCTTCGATTCCAATCTAACGTTTACCGATCATATACAGTCCGTACTGGCTAATGCATATAAAGTGCTGTGATTTATAATGCGAAATAGTCGTGAATTCGCCAATGAAAACTGTAAAATTGTTGTACATTGCGTTTGTTCGTTCCAAGTTGGAGTATGCGTGCCTTATTTGGAATCCACATTACAATGTACATATTAACAATATAGAACATGTACAACGCAAATTCTTAAAATTTTTGTCATTTAAATTGGATAATGTTTATCCATGTGTTGGTTTTTCTCATGATGATCTCCTTAAAAGATTTTCTCTAACATCATTGAAGGATCGAAGAGACAAATTCTCACTTTTTTTTCTTCATAAGCTATGTCAGGGTGTTATAGACAGCTGTGATTTGATTAGTTATTTATATTTTCATGTTCCTCGTGCAACATCCAGCCATGATCAGTGTTTTTATTTATCAACTCCTCGTACGAATATTCTCAAATACTCTCCTATATACCAAATGTGCAGTTACTATAATAACCGTCAAGAGTCTTTGGACCTATTTGCAAACGTGTCAACTAATAATAATCATTGAGTGAACATGCATTATATTCATGGTGTTAAGTATGTTAGTATACATCTTTTTTTTGTATTGTTATTTAGTTATTAAATGTATTGTATTTTTCTGTTTTTACCCATCCTGTAAATGGAATTTTCTGTTGGGTGGTGTATAAAATAAAATAAAAATAAAAAAAAATAAATAAAAAGATATTAGATTGATTACTACAGACGTATCAGCTAATTATTGTAAGTGTCATAAATACATACCATAAATAAATATATGTAATTCTCTGGTAAAAGCATTTTTTATTTTAAATATAAGTTTGTATACAGGATGTTTCGTGTATAATTTATAAAAATTAAACTACAGCTTCCTGATGATATTTGTAATAGAAAAGTTTTTTTTGCAAATTAAAGTTCATTTATTCAACGAAAATGAAGGCCGAGCCTGTGTTATTTATTAAAAACTTTGGAAATGTTTTTATGCGACCCGAGATGCAACCTTATAATCTAGGTCGGTATAACCTAATACTAGTAATACTAAAAGAAGGTTAGGTTACATTGTCATTCATTCATTTGTGCAGTCAATTGATTTTGTATTTGTATTGAATTCATTATTCACTTAATTATTAAATATTAAGCATCGTCCATTGACCCATGGTGTTAAAAAGTGAAAAATTCCAGACAAGATAGTGTAATTTTTATAAAGAAGTAAAAAATAAGAATAGCGTGCTGATTACATTAAAAACGAGATTATTATTTCTTACTTTGCTTAATTTTTTAGTTTGTAGACAAACTAGTTTTACAATGAACCGAGAAAACAATGCATTTACTATTTCTATTGTACCGGGAACGATGGCCACAACGTCATCACCCATGTGCAAATACAATCCTACAGTGCGTTCAGCGGCCGCGAGATATGGGAAGTGTTATTCCTCAAGGAGAAGGACGTGGTCAGCAACTGAACCTTATTGTTGAAGATGCAGTGTCGGAAAATCTTGACGAAGACCCCACAATTAGTACTCGACGACTCGTACAGCAAATAGGAACCTCATCTCGTACCGTACATCGCATCTTAAGGCGCCAGCTGTTGCACCCCCATCATCTGCAGATTCAAGTTCAACAGATTTTACCCCCGGATTGTGATCAACAAATGCGTTTTTGCAGATGGTTCTTCTGGCAATGTGCCAATCAAGTAGACTTTCCTGTTTGTTTGTGTAACAGATGAGGCGTCATTTACCCGTGATGAAGTAAATTTCGATGAAAATCCTCCCGCGATTAGGAAAAATTATTTTCAACATCGGTTCTTGGTAAATGTTTGGGTTGGCATAATAGGCGTTGAACTCATGGGTCCCCATTTCTTTGAAAGGCGACTAAATGGGCCAACATTTTGACTTTTTAGAGAACCAGTTGCCTGAATTATTGGACGATGTGGCATTACAAGTTCGGACACGCATGTTTTATCTTCAAGATGGGACTCCTCCACACAGTACTAGATAAGTAACGACACTTTTGAATGAAATGTTTCTTCAGCGATGGATTGGACGCTTTGGTCCTGTGCCCTGACCACCTCGGTCACTCGCTCTAACTCTAATGGATTTTTATCTTTGGAGTTGCTCGAAGTTATTGGTTTACAATACTCCAATTGCTACGGTGGAAGAATTGCGAAACTGTATACTTGAAGCGGCTGACACAATTAGGGGAATACCTGGAATTATTAATTTTGTTTCATATTTTAATGGAGTTTGTTTAGTGCACTCAGTTGGCAACTACAGATGCTTGCGGATGTGGTTTTGTTTGCGAACTTTTGCAGTAACAACAATGCATTTAAGATAGTAATTACTATTAATTATTATAATAAGAAAATATCAGTTGTTTTAAATATCTATTTTTCTTAGTTTATACTTTTGCATTGAAAAATTCCCCAAAAATTGAGAGGTATCTTTCTATCTTTCAACGACGATTAGTTTACGCGGCTGGTGGCGGCGGACAATTGAACTTTAATCTACGAAAAAAAAAACCGCAAAAATAGAACTTTTTTGTATAAGATTTTTATAGATTATACACGCCACGCCATTCATATAAATGTGAAAATTAAATGTCATTCCACTTGTGGTTGGAAATTTTTACAATTTTAAAATTTGGTTATGTTTATTACCTTTTTCTTAAAACAAGCTGACTCATCTACTTATTTTGGATTACCACTCTAGAAGGTCAAAAGCATACGAGTATATATTTTTCCAAATTCTACTATATATTTAAACGTAGATTCTTAATAATAGTTTTATCAATTTCAGTACCTGGGATTACATGATAAAAAAATGTTGCTCTACATTTAGTTACATTAAATTAATTAGATAATATTAAATTAACAGCAATTCTTGAAATGCAGAAGTATATTAATTAAATAGTCTTTACACAAAGTATACGCATAACTGGGAACAAGAGCTATAATTTGTTTGAAAGTTTGAAATATAATGTATGTAATATTTTCAGATTGACGACGTAATTGACAGTTTTTTATGTGTCGCGTTTTAACTATATTATGGTAATCAGTTAATTAAAAATAAATTAAGAAGAAAAATTCTACGGAAATTAATTATCTAATAAGCCAAATAGTGTTCTTTGATACCGAAAATCTAGTTATGCAAATTATATTCAACACTACAGAAAAGATGAAACAACAACTAGCATTTAATCAGCAATATCTAGTAAATTAATAAGATTTTTTTGAGGAAAAAATTGTTTTTTAGCACTTTTATAATAGAGCAAACATTATTTTATAGTGATGCAGTATATATTGGATATAAATTTGTTTGTTTCTCTTAGTACTTCATTAATTTAGCTTTTTTTGGGTATTTGGTATTAAAGGATACCTATAACTATTTGATTAAGTTCATTTCTTGAATATTTACGAAAATTTTTAAAATTTAAATTAACTTAATAGATTTAATGTAACGTAAGTATGCAAGAGATAATAACAAACATTTGCGTTGTAACGATTTAATAAATGTAAAAATTTTCATTAACTTATTTAACTTTGAATTAATACAAAAAATATTGAGGAATTAATATTTAAGTTTTACTTTACTTTGTTTTTTATCTTCTAAAAAAATCTTCCTCATTACGTATTTTTATGAAGTTATTCATTTGCGGCATAGTTTTGAATTTTTCTTTGTTTATTTGTCTATTTTGCAACTAGTGAAAGACTGAAACAAATCTAATAAGTTTTGCGCGAGGTTTAGGTTAATTTTTGTAAAATTACATTTCAAAAACCTGCGTATGTTTTTTATTTATACTTTACCTGCTTTTTTAGTGTAAAGTTTTTGGTTACACAGAAATAATTACATAAATATAATATACCACTGTCTCTTTTGGCCGAAAATTTAAATAATTATTTTTTTCTGTTTTGACGAAATGCCTAAATAAACAGAAAAACAATATAGTTTCACCTTTTTATTTTAATTAGTATAATTTAATAAAAGCCGATGTGAATACATATTATAAATTCTGTCCCACAAGAAATATGTTTATAAATTACTAAAACATTTACAGTTTTTACAAATTAAATAATAAATTAGTTAATAAATTAGTCACATATAAAAAATTAGTGTCTTCTTTTCAAACATATTCACGAAAACCTTTATTTGATTTCTCAAAAACTTGATATTAGTGTGGTAAGTGGCAGTGTGGAATACAAAGATAAAAATTATTGTTATACGAACTGAGAAATATGTTTACTTTCGAAACCTTTTGATTATGAAATAATTCTTATATTTAAAATAGAAAACATATTAAAATGAAGATATTTATTCTGAAAAATATTGTTATAATACTTTTTCCCCCTGACAGTTGACTCCAAGAAAACTATCTAATTTACCTTTCCTGTGGCAATGTAATTGGAAATATGATATGACAACAGTTTACTTCATACACGAGTACAGGATACACCGGAAAATATTACTTGGGAGAAGTATACCTATTATGAGATCATTAAAATAGTTCTTGATACACATCATTCAGTAAAACTTAAAAAAAAGACACTCCTTCGCGTTAAGGATAACTGAAATAATGAGGCATATTTAGTTGACCTTAAGAATCAACCAATGTTTAAACTTTGATCACACATATTTAAAATTAACTATGCAGTTCCTGCCTTCTTGAGTAAAATTGACATTGAACATTTTTCGTAAAAAAATTTCGTATGTTTTATATCATCTCAGCTATCAGCTCTACTATGTAATTATTTTGTTACCCCCACTTTTCAGATTTTTCTTGGTTATATTATTAATTTTCTCGAAACATCTGGACGAGATAACAATCTAATAAATGAGTATTAATTCGAAAAAATTGTTGTGTAGTATAATACTAGATTTCTTCTAATTTAGATGTATTTTCAGATTAAAATGCCATAACAAAAACTACATTATTACCACCTGAGTTGTAAATTCCATTATCTTATAAATATTTAATATTAAGGAATAATATTATTTAATGATTTATTTCCTTAGTTGTCGATGTAACTGTTTACGTATCTATTTTTAAATATACTATAATACTATTTGTTGAGATCTAAACAACTTGCTTATCCCCGTCAAGATGCAAGACCTTGTTTTATCAAATGAGCAAGCAAAAGAAATACTGAGTCCTACATTTCTATTTTCATGTTTCTTTTATAAACAATATTTTTAATTAAAAGGACATTATAATTAATGATTATTAAAACATATTTATACTAAACTACTTAATATAAATTAAGTTTAAAATACATTAATATACAGCGTCAAAAAAACACCAGGGGCCTATTTTTTGATAGTACTTTTCAACTTTTCACTTTTCACTTTTCATTTTACAAATGTAAAAAAGCGAATAGTAATTCTGTTTTATAAAAAAATGTACTTTATATAAATGTTATGCATTTTAAGAAACTTCAACTATTCATTTTCACTGTGCAGATTACCAACTGCTTTATGAATATTAATTTTGAAGACTGAAAATAGCCCGAAAAGTGAAAAGTAGGTGAAGACTTGAAAAGTACTTACAAAAAACAGATCCTTGGTTCGAAAAACCCAGACCATGATGCCTACATGGGGTCGCTGAATCTGAATCTGAGGTACGTTTAATCCGATCAAGTCAGGGTCAAGATCAGTCTAAGGCTATATCCCGAAAAAAAGTTAAAGCAAAAAGTTTGACCATGATTGCGGATCCAATAAGACAGACCGAGTAGTTTGAAAATACTGAAAAATAAAAAATATTGTTGAATTTTACATGAAATTTTAAGTAAAAAATATCTCTCGCAATGTTTCGATTAGAAGCATATTGTCTCAGAAAAAAAATCATGAATATTCGAACATTTTAGCATATTTACTTCTCTGTTTGTACTTGCAACGAAAACAGAGACATTAAAAAATGTGGATGTGAATAAAGAAGTTTCTGGGGTCGCTAATTCTGAATAGAGTGTTAAATTTTCAAAATTCAAGATGGCGGATCCAATATGGCGGACCAAATATTATATATTTTAAAATATTGAAAAATAAAAATATTGTCGAAACCTACATACATAATTTTAAGTAAAAAGTCTCTTTCAATGTTCTGATTAGAAGCATATTTTCCGAGAAAAAATGCAGGAATATTGGAATATTTTAATCTATTCGCTACGAATACAGATACCTATTACAAAATGTGTTTTAGTTAAAGGAGTTTTTGAGTTACTTATTCCGCATCCGTTGTCTTTTTAACTCTATCACGTCAGTGTCAACGCCATTTCAAGGTCAAATCGAGAAAAACCGTGTGAGCGTGGAAAGAGACCATTCTTATACGTTTTTGGGCTTACTGAATGTAAATCCTCATTACAAATCTACCTCACCTTTATGATGTCGAAATAGAAAATCGCTTATGCCAATGTAGAGAGTGTGACAAAACCTGTATACCTATTCATCTACAGCTGACAAAAAAACGGAAACGATGGAAGCAAGAACCAGTAATTTTACAGAAAGAATTGAAGTAGATTCAACCGTAGAAGAACAAAATGAAAAATGGGTAGAAGAAAATGAGGAATCAGATACATATTATTACAGTGAGAATAAAAGTATCGTTGACTATTCAAGCAATACTAGTGAGGACGACTATATTATAGTGAGAAGAATAAATCAGAGACAGTATTCTAAGAGAATTTGAGAGATTACAGGGCGAAAAGATATTAAGGAAACGGGGCGTAGATACCAAGGTAGATGGGATATAAAAACAGGGTGATTCAGAACTTATCCAAAAAACAAATTCTGGATGTACAGGGGACCATTACAAATACAATTTTGTAAAGAAAAAATCAAAAAGGGCAGTTCGAAAAGGATTTAAAAATACACTTCTGTACGGCACTGGAAACTGGTCCACTGTAAAATCTGACCTCGCACAATGCGATCGGCATGGCGGTGTGATAAAAACGAACAAAAACTTTCGCAAGGAAAGAAATATGTAAATAGAATTTTATCGCACCTATTTTATATCGGCAAATTCAACTGCTTTTGCCTTTATTAATTAATACAATTAATTTGTGTTATTAAATAATAAAATCATTTGATATACCCGATTTACAACAATTGTTCAAAATTTTATCCACCAACGTGTAAACACATTTGGGTCCATCTTACTCAGTTTCTACGAACTAACACAAATGTTGTCTTGCTTCACCATATCACAAATGCTTCACCATAAATTAAAACGATATCCATGAACTCCGAGTTGCTATACACGCAAACCAATTTTGACACTAACTACCCATTTTTGACACTAACTATACTAAAAAAACTATTGAACAGATAACAGGTAAATATTATTGCAACGACGATTGCAAAATCCGATTTCAGTATTCGGAGTCGCTGAGGCCGCGTGGCTCTCCACGCGCATTGCGAATGACGCTAGAGACTACAGTTGTCCAGCTATGTAGTCGTTGAATGTACTGTAACTTCAATAATTTTTTTCTCGGAAACTATAAGGATTTTACAAAATTTTTTTTTACGGTATTGACTCCATTTCTCATGCCGCATCTATTCCAAAATTTTTTTGGATAAATTCTGAATCACCCTGTATAATTATAAAGAGAGGAATCCAATCCGCAGATCTTTTGACAATAAAATTGTTCGATATCATCAAAGGTGAGGTAGATTGTAGATTTGTAATGAGAATTTATTTTCAGAAAGCCCAATAATGGTCTCACATGGTTTTTCTCAATTTGACCTTGAAATAGTCTTGACACTGATGTGATAGAGTAAAAAAGACACTGAACTCGGAATCAGTAACCCAAAAAACTCCTTTAACCATATGCATATATTATATGTAACTGTATTCGTTGCAAGCATAAAACAATTAAATAGAATAAAATATTCCAGTATTCATGAATTTTTTTCTAGAAAAATATGCTTCTAAAGAATTGTTAGAAACACTTTTTACTTAGAATTATATGTAGATGTTGACAATATTTTTTAGTTTTCAATATATTAAAATTTTTAATACTCGGTCCGCCATCCTGAATTTTGAAAATCTAACGCTGGATTCAGAATCAGCAATCCCTAAAACGGATGAAAACTGTCAAATTTTTTACATTTACCTTTTCACGATTTGACCTTGAATTGACCTGTACCCTGACCTGATCAGATTAACCTTGACCCCAGATTCGGATTTAGCGACCCCAAAAACATACAAACATCATGGTCTTGTCTTTCAGACCAGGTACTTTTTTTGTGGCACTGTATAATTTTGCTACTTTTTTTTTAAATGTCATATTATTTGGGATCATAAATATCATTGTCTACATTTACAATTCTGCATTTAATCTACTATAGTAAAGAAAAATATAAAATCTTTCAGAGAATTATTAAAATCTGTAATTATTGAGGAATATTTAGTGACGCATTTTTGCGATACCTGCAATTAACCTCGAATAGAATTACGAATTGACGAAGATTAAGTGGAATTACGATTTCATTGGTTTTTCATTTTTTTAAATTCCAAATCAAACCTTCAAACACCTTTTTTGGGAAAAAGATCAGTCATGTCAGTTTGTAAGTTTCAACCTCAATGAATTTTAAGGTTTTTAGAATATTTATTTTCAGAAACTTGTAATTTTCTTTTCATGTCATGCCTTCAAAGTTTAGATTGTATGCCATTAATAATATTTCTCTTATTTTGCGCCAATTTATATCTTACGAGGGTCAATCAATAAGTAACCGTGTTTGAAGACATTTGGCGTACATAGAGATAAATCACATCAAGTGATAGCATGTTTTTAAGTTTCTACATGCAAACAAATATCATACTATTAAAGTGGATATAAGCATTGCAAAATGCAATTTATACGTACATTGAGGGTGCAGGGTGGAAATTGACAACTTACAGCTTCATAAAACACATTACATTAATGTTAACAGTAATTTTTTTATAAAACAGAATACTCTTCACTTTTCTAATTATGTACAATAAAAAGTAAGAAATGAAAAGTACAAAAACAGTCCCCAGGACTGTAGCTGGATACAGTTTCATGAATGTCATACTGATGATTATTTCTAGACATCCATTCATTAACCTCGGTTCCAAAATTGATGTTCACTGGACGTTGTGTGATGTGGGAAGCTCTGTCTCATGAAACGTCAAAGTACATGCATTCCTTTAACTTATTTTTTTCAAAATTAACAAATATGCAAAGAAGGATGCGAAGTATGCAAATTAGACAAACATTTCAGCTTACAGATAGTTGCTCTTTGCACATGCCATTGTAACTCTGGAGAACGTTCTTTGTCCTCGCATTGAAAAACGGTCTGACCGAGGAATCGTCGGAATTACCATCGCAACCGCAATTATTGCTATCATCCGATGAGTTGCCGGTCGTCCTCTGGAGCGTGCATGCCTGTTTATCTTATCCGGAGTCAAGAGTGTTGGAGCGCCGATTCCGGGCAAGTGACGGCGTCTCCGCCCGAGTTCTGCAGTGCTTCAGATTTCAGTGTCTCGCGAAGCTCGCTGGGGCGCGGACGGGTGAGTGAAGTGGCATGATGATGTGAAACAGCAGACATGTGTGCCTCCGTCTACTCCTCCCTGCTCCTTTTTTTTCTCACCACCACCCTCACCATCTCCGTAAGTACCAAGATTGTTTCATGCTTTGACTTCTACTTTAGCCGGATGTATTATATTTTACCACAAATACTATCATTGTTTGAAAGACATGATGTAACAAAATTATACAGGGTGTTAGTAAATAAGTACGACAAATTTCAGGGGGTGATTCTACATGAGAAAATAATGGCAGTTTGCTTAAAAACGTATGTCCGCAAATGATTCGTTTTCCGAGATACGGGGTGTCAAAAGTTTTTCTTAAAAACTGACGATTTAATTTATTGCTCTGAAATCTGTCGTGATGTGCAAATGAAATTTGGGGGGTTTTAAGAGGTAGTTATTGCGCATTTTTTGACATGCGATTAAGAATTTTATGTTCATCATTGGCGCGCTTACGGGTAATAATCTCATTTTTTTTAAAGAAAGAAAAAAGTGGTACGCTACCGAGATATTACAAATCATTTCTAATTCCTCATTTTTAAATTCCTCGTTCAATTTGTGACAAAAAATCTCTCTTGACTTTTCTTCGTATTGGGCGACGTTTTGATGCAAAAAAATAAAACATCTTAACGCGTATTTTTCATTTCTTTAATACATTACCTAGTAGGCTACTGTCAACATTTGTCTGTTAAATACGAATATTTTTAAGAAATGTCAAATTAGCGTTTCGTCATTATTAATTTATTAAGCTTTTAGTTTGCTATAACTTTAGTGTTAATAAGTAATTAATTTTTCTTTTATCGAAAAGAATGGAAAATTTTACAAATGCGGAATTGTCAGACATGCATTTTGTCTATGGTCGAAGTAATGGAAATGGTCGGCAAGCTCGACGATTGTATGCTGAGTTGTATCCAGGACGTAGGGTACCTCATCACACAATATTTGCTCGTCTTCATCAACGTTTGCGCGAAAATGGTTCATTTAAGAAACAAACGGTTGACTGTGGGCGCCCTCGAGAAGTACGAACTGTGCAACTAGAAGAAGCAGTTCTCGAGTTAATTGCGGAGTCACCTGAAACAAGTACTCGAAAAATTGCCAACATATTGAATGTAAGCAACTTCACTGTATTTAAAATTCTTAAAGAACAGCAATTGTATCCGTTTCATATTGAACGTGTGCAAGCTCTACTACCTAGAGACTTTTTTCCGCGCCTATTTTTTTGCCAATGGATTAATCATCAAATCGCTCAAATTCCTAATTTTTTAAATGCCGTTTTGTTTACTGACGAGGCTACTTTTGGACGACAGTGTATACGAAATTTCCATAACAATCACTTATGGGCTGAGGAAAACCCCCATGGAATCTTTGAAGCTCATTTTCAGCATCAGTTTTCCGTAAATGTATGGCTTGGGGTAATTGATGATCATTTAATCGGTCCATATTTCCTCCCACAACGACTAACAGGCGAATCTTATCTTAATTTCCTACAGGAAGAGTTACCTGTTCTTCTTGAAGAAATTCCTCTACAGCTGAGACAACACCTATGGTACATGCATGATGGTGCACCAGCCCATTTTAGCATTAATGTACGTAATCACTTAGACACAGTATATCCAAATCGTTGGATAGGTAGGGGAGGTACGGAACATTGGCCTGCTCGATCGCCGGATTTAAATCCTCTTGATTTTTGCATTTGGGGTTTTCTTAAGTCATTAGTTTATTCCACTCCCGTTGAAAATGTTGATGACCTGAGGAATCGAATTATAGTCGGCTGTGAGACAATAAGAAATATACCAGGAATATTTGCGCGAATACGACAATCAATGAGGCGAAGAGTTGAATCTTGTGTCACGTCTGAGGGAGGTCATTTTGAACATTTGTTGTAGCTTTGCGCCTTTTCAAAATTTTATTAGTGTTATTTTCTGTTATTGTTCTGGTTTAATGTTATTGTATTAGATAGTTCTGATAATGTATTAAAGAAATAAAAATACGCGTTAAGATGTTTTATTTTTTTCATCAAAATGGCACCCCATACGAAGAAAAGGCAATAGATTTTTTGTCACAAATTGACCGAGGAATTCAAAAATTTTTAATTTGTAATATCTCAGTAGCGTACCATTTTTTATCTTTAAAAAAATTGAGATTATTACCCGTACGCGCGCCAATGATGAACATAAAATTCTTAATTGCGTGTCAAAAAATGCGCAATAACTACCTCTTAAAACCCACCAAATTTCATTTGCACATCTTGACCGGTTTCAGAGCAATAAATTAAATCGTCAGTTTTTAAGAAAAACTTTGACACCCCGTATCTCGGAAAACGAATCATTTGCGGACATACGTTTATAACCAAATTGCCATTATTTTCTCATGTAGAATTACCCCCTGAAATTTGTCGCACTTATTTACTAACACCCTGTATTTTTTTTTAAATTTATGTAGACTAGAATTAACGTTCGTTATATATTTTTATGGAAATATAAAAAATATTACTTATATTATTTTAATATACCCAGTATGGTGATCACATTTTAATAATTTTTTACTTTTTCGAATCTAAAGTTCCCTTTTATGATGATCTGTCATATATGTTAAAACCTGAAACTCTATATAAAATATCAAACAAATGTGTAAAAGTAATCTTAACTACACATTTTTTCGAGTTGATTATAATGCACTGTTCTTGACTTAAAAATATCTTATCGACACATTTGCGTGCTTTACCGTAATACAAATTCAACACTATTCAGTACGTTTTAATAATGAAAACGAAACATACAAAGGTAGACCAGACTAGAATGACTGTTAAAAGAATTTTCGGTTATTCAAAGAAGGAAAACAATTATTTGTATATCTAAGTCTTTATTTACAGAGTATAGATAGGAATTCATAAAACTATAAGTTTATCCTGACTAACAAGATGCATGCAAGAATTGAAAATGTCCCTGTTATAAAACCATAAAGCTAATTTATACAGGGTGTCTGAAAGCAAATCGACCTTACTTTAAAAGTAGCTTCCTGGAGTGGAAATAAACTTATTTAAATCAAGTTACATTAGCACTGTTTTGCTTCCTTAAAAAGTTATCAGCCATAAAAAAATTTTTGATTTTGAGATTTCTTTAAGAGAAAATGAAACTTGATATGGGAGGGTTTTTGGGGTAGCATCACAGGAATATGAGCTTATTTTCTACCTAAAAGACCCTAGGTCATTAAGAACACCTTAAACAGTATTTTCTGTATTGCAATATATTTTTATTAGTATAGTATTTTATAGTATAGTAGAGATTTCTAGAAAACAGTAAGTACCACAAAATTAAATTTATTGAGCTGTAATATCCTAGCTAGTGTCGACTTTCGGAGAAATTGATCTAAATCGCATAAAAAGTTTAACTTGATGTAGCAAAAAGTGAAGTTTAATTAGACTAGAATATTTCCAAATACCTTACCTACTCGGTTGCATGGACCACTGACGACTGCTGTAAAAAATTGAAACCCCTCCGAAACGGTGCATTTTAGCGATATGCATACATTTGGAGTCAATAAAATGAGACTTTTTTTAGTCTATTTTAAAGTTAATTCAAATAAATTCATTTTTTAAAATCTTATACGAAATTAAACTTCACTTATTTATTTACTTTAAAAAAGAATGAGGGATAATAAAGCATCTACATTTTCGCAAAATCTCTACTAACAACAAAAGTAAGGCAAAAAATAAACTTATATTAATGTTCAAAATTCTTATCAGATTTCGGTGAAAAATCCTCTAAAGGAATCCTAAAAAAGATATAAAATAAATAAAATTCATTTCAAGCAAGCAAAACTGTATAAAGTAGGTAGTTAACTTAATTTAAATCAGTTTATTTTTACTTAAGGAAAAGACCCTTGAAGTGACCTTATTCGCTTCCGGACGTCCTTTCTTTAACAAAAAATTGGCGAAACGTTAGAAACTATTGGTTAGTTTTCTGCGATTTTCATCAAACAATCATTTTAAGATGCCTTTAAAAAAATGATATAGGACATTTGAACATCACAAAGATTAAGAAAGAACATTGGTACCATATTTCTTTAAATTAATTATCATTTTCAACAAAAATCGTTTACACTATGCAGATAATAATTTAATTTAATGTAATTTTTTAAGTTTACTCGGTATGTATAACTGCATTAATTTTGTCATACCACAATGCTTGTAAACCAACATGCAAGGCTTGAACTTGACACATGTGATGTCATCAGGTTTTTACTTGCAATTTACATATAACTTGATTTTAAAGATTTTAATTATTGATTTTATGTCTTAAATCAAGAAATTTTCTTCTAATACACAATTTGTCCAATGAAAAATAATTGCCTGTAATAATACTCTTGTAAGCTCACTGCTTTTCTTTTTGTATAAACTTGCCTCGTGCAATATTCTGTAGAGATCGACCGAATGTGATTTTATTGGCCGAAGCCGAAGCTAAACTTCTGTTTATGGGTCACCTTCGGCCGAAGCCGAAGATATTTTTATTACTTGATTTTAATTAATAACAAATATATGATAAAATAACATAAAATTATGTCAAAAATAAATGAATAATGTTTTGGAAATATAATATAATAGTTTAAATAACTAGATGAATTTCACAGAGTCTAAGTACACTTAAAGTGTACGATAATTCAATAAATAATGAATTCTAAACAAAAAATTTAGATAAATTTGGAATTAAAACACTGGAGGCAGTACAGTATTAGGGGTCCCGAAGGCTTGCAAAAAATGTAATAAAATTTCCAGGGTCGTATTTAAAAAAATGAAGTTGATGATGGTCCAGGAGAGACTAAACGTTACATATAAAAATTGATTATGCCATTGGATACAGGGCAAAAAGTGGCCATGAGAAAGTGTTCTTCTTCTTTCAATATCACCTCAAATAAGGCTGAAATGAAACAAAAACGAATTTCCAAAATTTCGTTTTTTTTTCAAATATTTCGAAAACTAATCATATTAGCCTTGTTTTTTTAGAGGCATAATGTTGGTCCCCTGATTACGCAACTTTGCCCCCATTTAAGTTACTTCGTATCTCTTACCGTTTCCGAGATCTCTGTATTGAGAAACGAATTTGTAACAGCCTGTATATAGGGTGTTAATTACCTATGCACAATAAATTCAATAGACGATTATTTGAGTGATTTTAATACAAAAAGTTCATATAAACATTGGTCCGCAGATGCTTCGTTTTCAAGATACAAGGTGTTAATCTTTTATAAAAAATGCTATTTCGTAAATACACCTTTTACCCAATTTTGTTGTAATTTGGCAGTGTTATTTGTAGTCTTAAGGGGCTAATTTAACCCTAATTTGATTAGATTTGTTAAGCCCAGTGGCGTCCCGAACGGTACTTTCGACTTCGGCGAAAAGTTCGACTTAATTTTGGCCGAAGCCGATTCTTAACCGAAGGTTTAAATAATGGCCGAATGTGGCCGAAGCCGATGCCGAAGCCGATTAGTCGGTCGGTCTCTAATATTCTGGAAGAACTGTCTTCATTTATTGATACGTACTTATTTCCAAAATTCTTTGTGTTCCTGTTTACTTATTTCTAAAAAGTATCTTTATTTTTGTACCCATTTGTTCCCAATTACCAATTCGTGACATAATTACCTAAATAAGACATTCTTAATAGTTCATGACAGGTATCTTTAAATCTGCGTTACCAAAATTAACTACTGGATACTTTTACAATTATTCTCTTTAATCATATCGTCTCTATGTGATGTTTACTTTTTGTAGATGACGTGTTTGGTATAATTTATCAAAGGTGTTAAAAAACTTTTCTTTTTATATGAAATTTTGCAAAAACGCCGTATTTGTCTTATATTCAGATTCTGAGTATCTAATACAACTTCGTTTCGAAGCTGTGCCAGTTATTTATTTAATGTGTTTATAATTAGTTTTTTTTATTGAGAATTCATGAACAAAATAGCTGTTAGTATTTATCAAGAATCTGTGAACTGATTTCTACTATTTTTAAATATTTCTCCTGTTTCGTGGAAATATAGATAAAAGTAGTTTCATCTCAAGTGTGTGATTTACAACTGCTACTGAACTTTAGGTAAAAAAACATATAAAATCTTTGTAACAGAAAACGGCTAAAACTAAAAACTTCTGTAGGTACCTACCTTTTAAATTAATCAGGATATCTATAAGTTTTCCTCAATTTTTTTCTAGAAAATCGTTTCTTTGACATCTTAACAAATATTTATCTTTTATCTTTTAGGAAAATAGGAGAAACTTCACTTATTATTTAAAATGTGCATCAAACACAAATACAATTTTACAGTTTAATTTTTGGCATCCGTGTATTACGAACTAATCATGCGTAATAAAGCAAAAACGGAGCTCTCTCTCCTATTATGTCCTTAATATTCATATGAATGAAAGTATTATATAAACATTTCTCTTTCGATGCTCTAATTTCATTATTAATAAGGCACAAGCCCATACAGAATCTCTAGTGGATTAAAATGCTTATTTGCTGAACACCTAATATTTTAAGGAAGTTAAAAATAAAATATAACGGCAGGACAAGGTCATCCCATTAGAATTCCCTAAGATGAAATTATGTGTTATTCTGTGAAAACGTGTATTGAATTATGAAATTTGTGCCGTATTTCTCGTTTTATAATTTTTGTTGAAAAAGATGACTCATTAAACAGATATTAAGAATGACAATGACCTGTATACGTTAAAACACACCTTTGAATGAAATTGAAAGTCTGGCAAGATGCTAATTTTGCAGTTCAGGCTATTATAGTTATTAAAAGTAATTTAGTGTTCCAATAAGTTTTTCTCTAAATTGTCTAATAACTTAAATCAGTGACATATTTTTATTAATATATATGAAGCACCAGTATACGGAATATCTCAAATTAATTCCATACATCAATATATAGAAAAAGAATTATCTCGAATAAAAAATTGGCACATCTGCCATAATCTCGTCATAACTAAACATTGTTTCGTCAACAGAATATTTCTTTAGTGAAGGATCTTGAGTGAATTCCAGATTATATGTTCGGATATAGAAGAACAATATAACCTTGATCTTAATAAAATTTCTTACTGATGTAAATATATTTTGTCTGAAGAAAACTCGACTTTAACTAAGCCGTTTTCTACTAAAATGTTTTAATACATTAGAATTATGAACACTTATTTGCACTTTGGCTAGTATTTTTTGTTTCTGTGTCGATATCACTATCTTTAAACCCATTGGTACAACTTTTTAAGCTTAGGTCCCTTAGGATTTTTGTCACAAGCGAAGAAGCTGGACTGCTGGATCTAGGGCTGATGCGGTGCGCTCAAAACTTTTTAACAATGTTTTGAATTGAAAAACGTTTGTTATTGTAAATTCTTACAAAATATGGTTATTTCAGAAGTAAACGGGTGCTATACTCGTACAATGTTACTATCTAAGTTGTAATTCAATTAAAGAATTCGGCAAAAACTGTATAGGTACAGTTTTTTTTATGTTTTGAACATGTCTAACCCTCAGTATATCCTTGGGACGACTTCAATGTATCGAAAGGCAAAAAATACGCTTGAATTCGGGTTGTACTCACACACTGGCCAGATTTTGGTTATATATAGAAATGCAAAATACCATAAATTCGAAACTGGCTTGAAATTTTACACGTTTCGCGAGGATTTTCGGTAGTTGTTCTATCAACACTATTTGCAGCTAATGTTGATAATTTCGATTCGCAACATAGGTGAAAATTTCAATTCGCGGCGTCTCTTGCTTCACAAGGATGGTCAACTATATACTTTCGAGCATGGGCAACTACCTACTGTTGGCTGGCCTTTCGCTGTCGACACTGTATATAATTATAGAAAACTGAATTTTTTTCTTTTTTACTTTGATAATTTTCACAAAATATACATTCCTTATAAAAGTAAAAATTTATAATAATTCTTTCCGACTTTGTTCTCCCGATGACAATGTTACGTTTTGAACTTTGCATAATAATGTATGAAATGTGATTCCTTGAAAAATAACATCCTAGAGTTATTTAATGACTTTGGGGTATTAAAAAAATGAATATTTATTGTTAGTGAGAGTATAAATAGCTACATTGTCACAAACACTTCAGATAACCTTGCTACACTCTCTTTATAAAAAAAACGGCAATACAACTGGGATTTTAATGTGGTTACATAAATAACAAGACTGATATGTTTCAAAACCACACCGTACTCTATATTACATATTCTGCGGTTTTTTCCAGGATGAGTTTTATTTTTTTAAATTAACATTCTCTAAAAGTTTGAAGTTCTAAATTAGTAAAATATGTTTTAGACATTTATTATTTATTATTTGAGTATCAAATAATATTCTCATTGTTTTTCCAAACTATTCCAAAGTTTTATTAGAAGCCACTCAAATATATTTACATTTCACATTGTTTAGTATTTATTAATACTAATAATGGAATGGATTTAATATCTGAAATATGAACATAATGAACACGAAAATTACATATATGTCAAAACTGTGCTCGCGTCGGGTTCACTTTATATTCCTGTCAACCAAAAAATTATACAATAGTGCAAACGTTTAATGAATAATTCTTTAAAGCCAGAAATCTTGCAGCGAATATTTAATCGATTAAGTTTCTAATATGATTAATGTGTGTCACCAAATATTTCAAGTAAATGTGAATAAATATACAGAAGGTCACGTTTATAATATTCTTTGAAATTGTATTATTTGTCACGTGCATATTAATATTTTTTGGTAGGTTATATAAAATTTTCAAATAATTCTTAAAAAGTATTAATTTGGATATTTCTACAAACGGTTTTCAATTGCCATTGACATTCTTTTATATTATTGTCATATCCAAAATTATTAATAGTTACGTAGAAATCATCTTTTTGCCATTAATTGAACATGTAATTTATCTAAATCCTTGATAACCTTAAAATAATATATTTAGAATTGATAATAATAAACCAAATTGTAATGAATCGGTTTTGGTGTACTATAAAGACTTCTATATATAGAAGTATACTTAACATTATTTCTCTAAACCAATATTATTTAAATTGGAGTTGAAATTAATTTGAAAATAGCTGTTTTTCTGTTAAAAATGTTGAAAATTAGAATATACAGTGGCAACATATTTCCACCACATTAGGTATATCAATTATTTAATTAGCAGTAGTAAATTTCCTTTGGACCTTTGTGTCTGAAACGAAAATATTGCTTTTGTCCTGAATATAATCCCCTACCATACCTATAATCAAAACAACCTTGCCATACACAATAGAAGATGAAGCTAAAAAACTAATAAAACTTCAGATAATCCTCCCCTTATCAACAAATAATATAACTTTTAGGCCTTGAAAATGCATTTATTGGCTTTTCAAGAAGATTAGTCTTTTGATTTAAATGCAATATATTGGAGTTTATATACACTATTGATATCCCACTATTTATTATTTCTGTTTGTATTTTTTGGCAATAAACTAGAATTATTGCAAAAAGTTATTGTAAAGTAGTAACTTGTTTGAAAGACGTGACCTTCAGTCATACCCTTAAAAGTATTTTTTTAGCGTTTTCTTAAATATATATTACAATGTGCTGTCTGTAACTGTATCATTTTTACTAAATATTTTATTTAAAAGGGAGTTGATATTTTGCTCCCTTTGTATATAAAACATTATTTTATTTTTATTAATATAAAATAATATTAGTACACAATAGTGATAGTGATATGGATATTTGTATTTTAAAAAATCAGACAAATATTAGTTTATTTATTTTATTTAACAAGTAATATTTAAGATAAAAATTCAATTCAAATACTTCATGGCAATCAACCTCTTAAATAACATTGAGAACTATGACATTCGACAAAACCTATAGAAAAATATTTGATACATATTTCTTTGCAGTTGCCGAGTCTTAAATAATGAAATTTAATCCACTACCAAAGACGACAATCTTTAGGTACCTTTGCGGTTTTAATTAACCATCACTATGTTATTTTTTTATTCCATTAAGGTGAAGTACTTTTTTTAATTCTTTACTGGACAGGGCCTTTCAAGCAAAACTTTGATCCTAAAGCTGCTAAAAGGTTACTTATACAAAACAAGCATGCCAAATAAACATAAACATAAAAGCCCATGTTTGTTTAAATTAGCCAAAATAATTTAAAAGCATGTAATCTCACGGCTTTGTTAGATACCAAACCTTTTATCCCATTGATAATGCTATCCTCGAGCATAAACAAATTAATGCGTTAGTATGAGAAATACTACAAAAACTTTGTTATTTTGTCTACACAGCTTAAAATTTTTGTGTTATATGTTATGATAAAAATTTATAGAAAAAAATAAGAGGAGTGTTGAATACATTTCTATTCAGTATGAATGGAATAAATAAAAATTCAAGTTTAAACCCTAACAGAAAACTTAATTATGATTTTAGAATTATTTTTTAAGTTCTTAATAAATTTTGTGTTTTCTGTATAATGCCATTCCTTTTATTTTCTTGTAATATAAAAACTATTTAAGTTAGTTAAGCTTTTACTTTTTGTTTTGTATGAAGTTATCGAATTATCCAAAAAAACTTTTTTATTTAGCAGTTACAAAAAGATTAGTGTAGAAATCTACATGCTTCTAATATTTTCATTTTTATTAAAAATTATTTCAAAAGAAGAAAGAAAATTGTAACATTAAATGACTAAGTAATTATCTCCACTTTTGGAGTATTGTGAAGCACTTCATATTATTAAAACAGACATGCGGAAAAATTTTTGTGAGGAGGAAAATTAAGAAAGGGCTGAAAATGCATAGAAATAAGAAAGTAAACTGAAATGTACAGAATAATTCGGTTATTTAATGTTATTACATTATTTTGTTTGTTCTTTTACTATGTGCATATTTTTAATCGTAAATGTGAAAATCCTGGGGATAGACAGACTTATAACCTAAATTTTTATTACCAACTAAATAAATAAAATTGCTAGAGAATTGAATAGCTTTATACAGGGTGTCCCGGTAGTTGATACAAAAAAGTCAAGTACAGATAAATGATGTCCAAATAATATCAGTTCTTCATATAAATTTTTTTCATATGGGCCTTCGTTAACAAGTTACGGGTCCTCAAAAGTGAAAATTAAAAAGTTATTTTTATTTACAGTTTCTAAACCATTAACTTTAGCATGATGCAAATTTGGTGATTGATAACACATGAGTACAGCTAGTTTTTGATATTGTAAGTGAAACTTCATTATGCCCAGAACGCCAGGGACGGACTATGCCCAATGGTTAACAACCCAGAATTTTTGCATAGATGACGATCGCAATCTCACTGTAACCCTTCTAATATTATAAATGTGAATGTAAGTCTGTTTGTTACGCTTTCACGCGAAAACTACTTAACCGATCATCATGAAACTTTGTACACATATTCTTGGCGGCATTAGAAGTAACATAAGATATTTTTTATTAAAATAAAATATATTTTTTACGAAAGATTTTCTATATTTATTGTTTCAGGTTAGCTGTCATTTTTGTGGTTAATTCGTGATTTTACCCTTGATCTCTGATACTTATTTAATGGCTTCAATGCGAGTGAAGCCGCGGGGAAAAGCTAGTTAAAAATAAGTTCCCTGGAGAATTTGCCAACGATAATACCCTCTTGGTGCAACTCGGTAAAATTAACAGTTTAAGAAATATTTGTGATTTTTTGTCACAGTGCACATCGAGCTGCGCCTCCACCATTTTTTGTTTTTAATTTTTAATTGCCATTAATTACTATGTTAGAAGGGTACATATATTTAAAATAAGAGCTTAGAAAATCTTACTGGTTGCTAATGTAATTTTCACAAACAAAATTTAACATACACACTTTACTCATAACACAAAATAGAAAAACAAACAAGAATAAGTTGAAGTTCAAAAAATAATTTAAAAGAAAGAAAACTATCAAAATACATTTTCAATATTGGCACCTTCCACCTCCACACGCTTCCTAAGACTATGAATGTTATTTGTTTGTTTATGAAATAATGTAATAATTTAATAAGTCCGTACGTTTTTGAGGAACGTCTGGAGTGAATATCTATGTTCCGAGTTTTTGCAGCCACTATTAGATGATGTTCCATTAGACACCCGAAGAAACGTTTGGTTCATGCACGATGGAGTATCTCCCAATTTCAACATTGATGTACGAAATTATTTATCCATTGTCTTTAATATTGAATGGTTTGAGAGAGGAGATCCAATTTCATGGCCACCACGTTCTCCAGACTTCTCCCGTCGGGATACTTAAAAAGTTTAGTATACGTAATCCCAGTACAGACAAATTATGAATACATATTTTGTCTGTACAAATAATTAATTTCCATTGTGATAATGTTAGCCATACCCCAGAAATGCTTTTTCGTGTACAAACAAATAACATTCGTAGACTTAGGAAGTGTATGGAGGTGGAAGGTGCCCATACTGAAAATGAATTTTTATAGTTTTCTTTCTTTCAAATTATTTTTTGAACTTCAACTTATTCTTGTTTTGTTTTTCTATTTTGTGTTATGAGTAAAGTGTGTATGTTAAATTTTGTTTGTGAAAATTACATTAGCAGACAGTAAGATTTTCTAGGCTCTTATTTTAAAAATATGTACCCTTCTAACATTGTAATTAAGTGCAATTAAAAATTAAATGCAAAAAATGATGGAGGCGCTGCTCGATATGTGACATAAATCCCAAATATTTCCTAAACTGTTAATTTTACCGAGTTGAACCAAGAGGGTATTATCGTTGGCAAATTCTTCAGGGAACTTATTTTTGATACAGGCAGATTGCGATCGTCATTTATGCAAAAATTCTGGGTTGTTAACCATTGGGCATAGTCCGTCCCTGGCGTTTTGGGCATAATGAAGTTTCAATTACACCATCAAAAACAAGCTGTACGCATGTGTCATCGAACACCAAATTTACAATATGCCGAAGTTAATAGTTTAGAGACTGTACATAAAAAGAACTTTTTAATTTTAACCTTTGAAGGCCCGTAACTTGTTAACGAAGGCCCGTATGAAAAAAAATTATATGAAGAACTGATATCATTTTGACCTCATTTATTTGCACTCGACTTTGTATCAGGTACCGGGACACCCTGTATAAAACAAAAAGTGGAAGGGAAAACTATCCATGTCTTGAACACTTTTAAGGAATTTTATTCAAATTTGACAAAGATTTCTGGGAACGCCAAATTCGAATATAGAGATAAAAAATCACTAATATATATGTTTTTAAATGTACACCGCTTTTTCAATTTTAGAACGCCCATGAATTCAATTGAATTTGGTTATATCAGAATAATCACTTTGAAATTATTATTAATTATTACGTAGTAATAAGAAGTGGATCTTATTTGTGGAAGGGCGAAATGGGCGGTGACTATTAGACGCCTTCATTATAGCCATCTTTCTCTATCGCACGGATTTCTATGACTTTCTTTATCGCTCTCACGTAACGGCCGATGAACCATGGGGACTTTCCGACCCTGTATATAGGGCATCAGAGAAATAAGTGCCAACAGATAAACCACTCGTTTATCTAATTAAAACCAAGAATGTTTGTCTAATACTTTTTTCCAAACCTCTTCTTAAGATCATACAATACTTTAAAATTTAAAATTTTTGCTACCTTATAGAGGCGGAGATTGTCATCCCTGCAAGTGCCAGACAAAATTTAGTTGACATAGTTTGATCAAATTTACATTTTTAGCTCTAATTCTACTCAATTTACCTTATCCTCACTATTTCGCCTTATTTTAGGGGATACTTTAGCATTTCACTAAAAACTGCCCTGATAAATCGGTTTTTGGGTTGAGCATTCGGATTCAACAAAAAAAAAATATATACAAGGTCTATGTACTTATGTCTGGTACAGAACTTTTTTTGAGGGTTGTGTAATTTACCTTTAACCAATATTTAAATAATAAAAATCTGAATAACTATCACTAGAAAAATGTAATAACGTTTTATGAGTACATATTTTTAAAAATTTTATTTCTAACTTATTAGCAGAGCGGCACACCTGCAGATTTAAGAATGAAACGTGAAATATGGTAGAAACCGGAAGTACAATTTCAATATTTTTAAACCAGCATAAAATAAAAATGCATAATAACTAAGAACCACAATCCATAACTTCAATTGCAATCATCACACTGCTATTTTGTTGCTTAGAAATTACAATGATTTAATAAATTCAATCCGACTGAAACTGCAAGAATAAAGTGAAATGTCATCTTTTGCCCTTGACACTTTATAACTAGCATGAATAAGAAACTTAGCGCTGCCATAATATCTGCATCTCAACCACGATATTACCTTTCAAATTGTGATATAACGCAGCTATATTTCTATATATTACTATCTTTATATCCACCGAACAAATTAATGTCATTTTATATTAAATTTATGAACATATCATGGATGAGTATATTGATCTTTTCTTCAGGTTAAGATTATCATCGTGTCTGCATAAAGATGTTCTTGATTTTGTAGAATAAACAGTTAAATTTAATATAACAAAATAGTAAGGAATACGCAAAAAAACCTTCGCTATATAAGTATGCACGCATTATTCAAGTCTGTGTATTTTGTTCTATTACATTTGATTGATAGGTCATAAATTTGGTCGTAGGTGGGCAGGTATACATAATTATAATATAGGATGTTTGTTTATTTGTCAAAAATATCAAAATACACGTGGTAGGCATGAGATACACGTCTATATATTTTTTTACTCTATAAATATCTTCTATCTATTTCATAAATATGTTTATGAGGTGAATGTATAAATTTTATAAATAGGTATGGAACAACGTAAAAATTGATATTTAACTTTAATGACATTGTTTTTGTTCAAATAAAGGTTAATACAAAAATAAATGAACAAGTTAAAAAGAAATGAACACCAACACCTTTTCTGTTCCTACCTATCAATGATCATGTGGGACATACATTCATGTGTTAATATATTTTTTGTAATGTAAATATTGCTTTTTAGGAGTCTTTCTTTTAAAAATTAAATAAATAAACATTTGAATATGAACAGAATTAAATTATGTATAACTACAAAACTTTTAGAGAAAATGAAGTTTTGACGTTTTGACTAATTTGAACTGATACTGATTAGAAACGTATATAAAATTTTAAATAAAAATAAATGTACAGTAATTGTAGCATTTATCATAATATTGTCAATTTTAAAGACTAATCTGTTATTTAATATACAACTAAAATATCCTACATTGTATTTACTGAATTTTATTTTTTACATTTGTCGTATTATAAGATAATTTATTTTTATTTAATTTTATTTGGACAGGAATTTCCCATAAAAACTGTAACTTACTTATTTCTCTAAATTTAATTTAGCTACTATTAATAGGACCAATACCATTTCAACAAAAATTATATTAAAAAGTCTGCTAAATAAATATATAAATTGTAAATGATTCCTCAAATAACCTAAACAATTCTTTATTTCTTCACGATATTTAAGAAAGATTGCCCACGGTGGTAGACATGAAATCAAGTGATCCGTTAAAGGTATATTAAAGTGTATCCAACCATTTTAATGGACATACCTTACCAAATTATAGGCTATAATCGTTTTTACTGCCAGCTTGTTTTTGTTTATGTAGATATTTTGGACTTTAAATATGCGGATATTAATATTTGCGCTTAAATATAGGCACCAACAACTGATAATGAGAATTTAAAGTTCTTTAACTTAATTAGACGTTGTGACAAAACTTTAATTATGTAGATCCTTTCACTTAGAGATAACATTTTTTTTTATGTTGTCGTAAATTAGTGAAGATTGTATTACATAATGTAACAAAGAAAATTTTTATTACATTACTTTAAACGCTTTAAACGTTTTTGATATTCATTACAGAGATAATCCGGAAAAATAATTTAATTTCTTGCAAGTATATTCTGAAAAAGTAAATCTAATTTTATTTTCAAGACATTTTATTCCACATTTTCAAATTAGATTTTAACATAAACGATTATATCGGATAAAAAGTACCATTTACACAATGCAAAAAAGTATTGGCTTTGTTTCGAAAAATAAAAACGTTAATTGCAGTATTGGGATAAGTATATTCGTGCATTTAGTTAATCGAAAGACGAAAAAATAAAATATGACGTCAATAAAAAAGGTTCATTTAATGGTACCCAATTTATATTCAAGAACACTTGCAACCATTTTATCATTTCTGCGTACTATAAATGGGAATTTTCTTTAACTTACCAAATTTCAAAAATTGTAATTTTATCAAAAAATTAGTTTTTCAGAAAATAATGATAATATAATTTATGTAGCCATGAAAAGTTATATTCAAATTCTCGTTTCTTAAAAATTTAAATGTAATGATAATGATGTTTTTTTGAAATGAATTAAACAAATATTTTCTTGGCAAAACGTATTAAACTGTGAAGAAGTAGCTGTACAAGGTTAACTGTCAACATCATCCGGTGTAATATGATATATTCTTATCTTAAACATTATGGTAAATTAAAAAATCAGCGAAGTTGGAAGTCGGCGCCTCTAGTTTACAATGAGGTTATTTTTCTCGAAAACGGTAGATTTTAGAGAAAAGTTGCGTAGGAACTTTTTTGTTCAGGATACCCCAAAAAGCCCAAAAAAAATTTCGAGCGAAAAAATCGAAAATGACGAATTTGTTTAAAAAAATTGTTTAATCAATTTTTGACCATTAGTAACGTCTGGCAACATGTGGATATGTTTCAAGCGTAATTTTTTTAGTAAGATTCTGAAAAAAAATCGAATGAGAATCGTGTTCCTAGCGGGAGCGACGATACAGCCTGGACTAAAGGTTTTCGTGTAACACACATCTTCTCACTACAGAACCAGATAAATTTTTCGAGACAAAATGTCTGACTCTGGTTCGGGCTGAGGCAGTACAATATTGGGGGTCATGAAAACTTGTAATAAAATTTTCAGGGTTGTATTTAAAAATATGAAGTTGATGATGGTCCTGGAGAGACGAAACGTTACATATAAAAATTGATTATGCCATTATATAGAGGGCAAGAAGTTGCCATGAGAAAGTGTTCTTCCTTTTTCAATATCACCTCAGACAAGGCTGAAATGAAATTCCAAATTTTCGCTTTTTTTTAATATTTCGAAAACTAATCATGTTAGCCTTGATTTTTTAGAAGCATAATGTTGGTCTCCTGATTATGCAACTTTGCCCTCATATAATCTACTTCGAATCTCTTACCGTTTCCGAGAGCCCTATAGTGAGAAGCGAATTTGTAACAGCCTGTATGTATTACTCTAAAATTATAACTCATGTACCAGCAAATGGAAAATTTGCACTTTTATCGAAGTATCAATCAATAGTTTACCACAATTATGTAAATCAGTTTACGTAGCCAATGAAAATTATTGTATTTACACACAGCAGTGGAGCATAAACAATCGAAGAGAACCAGTTAATTCGAAGCAATGTTAAATGAAGAACAGTAATTGTCTATTTACTATGTTTCGTTCTAAGTATGAGGTACCCTCTAGTATCCAGTCACGACTGCCACTCCTCAGAATTTAGTAACAAGTTTTATTCTATCCAAGTTCTTCTAAAAATAATTGTGTGTACGAGTAGTATTACTGCAGAAATTTAATATCGCGAGCTTTGTAAAATTTATATTGCTGGATCGACGACAGCGGGACATTTATCCTTATCATGAAGACGGTGTTGCAGGGACTTACATGTGCATAATAAATGTCCAAGTGTTTAGCAACTGCAGATTGTGCATTATTTTTCTTGTAATTCAGTCAAAGATGTAAGTGGTTAGTGCAGTCAGGAATCCCCAAGGACACAAGAAAAAAATAATTAACGATATATAAATTCCACGATTCACTGTTTATATAATTGTATTTTAATGAAGATCAAAGATAAAAAAAAATCACCTTTACATGTTCAATTAAACTAAAATAAAAGGCAACTTTTTATAACTGTGAAGTATTTATCAGATTGTTGAACATAATAAAAAATACTTTCATTTGTTAAGACAGTTGCTAGTATAGATAAAAATAACAAACACGCGAAGAGCTTTACTAAAAAAAAATTCAATAACCCAGATTAAGAATAATATGACTACATTTAAAAGAATTACATGATTTACGATCAATTCTTACTTGCCCATCATGAGTCGCCAAATTACTTAAGAAATACACAATGTGGGCATTGGAAAATTTACATGCAATTTGCGGTAACGGATTGCAATAAAAATAGGGTGTCCAACGAAAAAGTGTACAAATAAGCAAAAAAGTTTATAGAAACCTTGATCTGGAAGGGCACCGTTTTCAAGACGTGGGTCTCCAAATTTAAAAAATGTATTTTAAGAACAGTGTAACAAAAGCCAGGACGCGTGGTAATTTATTTATTAGTTCTCGGTACGGATGTGCCAAAAAGTAAAATATTTCAGTCAACACTAATTTATCGAAAAGTTAAGAGTTTTCAAGTAGGTTTAGCGTCGCCACAAGGTTAGCTTTCAGAGAAGGCTTCATGAAATTTAACAGTATTTTTGAACGAGTTCACTTAAACTGTCGAGGCCATGTGTTGAGCATCTGGTATAAAGAGAAAAATCGATATTTCAAATAACACGCGAAATGCGTTCCAAAGAACGTAGGAATTCCAAGAATAAGTTGTTAGAAGTTGTTAGAAAAATAATAATAGATCAAATAGCTGTTTTTTAGACGGATTTTCCAAGCTATTAAAATACATTAAATGAGACTGACTAACCGCCCCGTATTGCTACACGAAGTCACTAGAGGAAGGCTAGGGTTACTTATAAGTCCAGTTAGTCACAGAATTATTTATATAAATGTAAATTCAGTCCATTAGATAACTATTAACATGGCATAGTTATGCCAAAGCTTCCCAATATTCAAGGTTCCCGCCAGTGAGATAAGAGACTAAACGTCTGGACTCAAGAAATGGGCGTGTCGAAGCGAGGTGTCGAATTCAGGAGAGATCTCCGAAAAACAGGCAGTTTTTCTTTGGGTTCCACTTTGAGCAGTCTACTTAGTTTTAGAGTCTCGGGTTAATTTAATAATGGATAAAGTCATTCCAAATTTTGCTGTGGATCGCGCATTCCCTGAATCTCGGTACGCTGTGGCGTGTAAATAAATTAATTAATAATGTTGTTCGAGCCCGTTGTGTCGTTATTTTGTTTGTGTATTTTGTTTTTATTGTTATTAAATCCCTTCCTGGAAGTTTTGGTGTTTCTTTCTTGTTCTTCCAACTTAAGTGTCACTCTATACAACCAACCACTGGATTACTTTGTACATGAGCGACATACGGTAACTGGTATTCATTCTCTTAACGTACAACATTCCTAAGTTCCCACGTATTAATTAAAATGTAATGATAATTATCAACTCCCTTTCGAGAAGTTAATAGTAAACTCTTTTGAACTCTCTTGTCAGTTAACACCGTTATGATACTGGTCATAGCGGTAGATAGAAGATAAGTAAAAAAATAACCTCTCAGGTTACAACAGCTTCAGAAAATCACGAAATCTTAATAAGTTTAGTGTGTACGATATACTGGGTGTTTCATAGAAGGAGGTGTTTAAAAAGTAATTTTAGGGGGGGGGGTACGGTTGAACTTAGAAATGTTTATGTCTGAATGAAAGAAATTAGCTCCCCGTGGTTTTATTTCTCACAATTTTTTTCTACGTTAGCCAATTTCAACAAGAAAAATAGCTTTCAATACTATATTTCATTTGGAAACTTTTTTACCCTTCCCACTTTTTTGTATACTTAATGATTTACGAGCAAAAAAATAAATTATTTCTCCTTGAAGATTAGGTACACATAATTAGTATAACAATTACAAAAACATTCCCCATTTTTGACATGATTTTTGCAAAAATTCTTTTTTATCAATTGGAAGAGCTCAGCAAATATGAACTAATTTTTTTTAATAAAAAAAAGAAAGCTAATTTTTTCGGCCATTTTGAAATTTTAATATTTTCTCAGGGGGGCCCAAATCAAAAAAATGTATTAGAAGTACCCCCCTTAAAATTACTTTTTAAACACATCCTTAGAATATTTGCACATCATTATGAAACACCTTGTAGAAGGGAACACTATTGAGGACTGTAATTGAAAACGCCACATAAATCATATAGGAACATATATAAAGCCAGTATTTTTCACTGTTTATTGTATTTCTCCTGATTCCTATACGGTTTTTCAATAAATAAACATACCTACTTATATGTTTTTGTTTTGTAAACAATCCAAACAAAAATAACCTTTAAATTATTATTGCATTTCCTTGGATAAAGTCCTTGTAATTACTAGACAAGCGTTAAAAAAACTGACTATTGAAAAAAAATAATTATTGTTTTTACTGTCCATCTTATTAATTATTTTCTGTTTAGTTAGTTCCCATTATAGATGGTGCACAGTTCTGAGACACATTTCATTTAAAATATTTAAAAAATGAAGGATAAGACAGTCATAAAACCCAGAATTTCTGATTTTCTGAGTTTTTTTGAAAGAATTATGTCCATTATCACACAGTTGAATGAATTTGAAATACCTCTAAAAATAGTCAATTCACAAAACAAATGCTTAAAAAATGTTAATTCTGTATAACAATTAAAAGTCCAAAAATTTAATTCTATTGTTGTTGTAAATATTTTAATATTTTTTGGAATCTCCTCGTCATTCCTCAGAGAATGAAAATTTTCTGAGAGAATATTTTTAGATTTATAGTTTAGTATACAAAATTTAAAGTCGTATTTGTCATGTCACAAGCAAATATGTTACTTTAACCAAAAGGATTTTTTTAATAAGGAATTAAGAATTTGCGTTTATTTAAAACATTTAGTATAAAAATCTCTTAAGCATGCAAAAAACTATTTGGAATCTGTTTTGCCTGTATCAGTTTGGTATACTAACATATCAGTAAATTTTTATTTCTAAGCTAGTTCAAAAAGTTTTCTAATATAATCAGTCTACGATAAATGTTTTAAAATAAACATTATATAGAAAACTCAAAAATCAGTGGCTTTATATCCTTGATTCATTAAAGAATTTGGGCCTAGAATAATCCAAGGACCAACATCCTGGAGTTATGACATGAGAAAACACCTGAAACTCATTTGTAGCAGATGTTAGAGAATCATCAGCAAATGTTTGTAACCTTGTAGCAGATGTTAGAGAATCATCAGCAAATGTTTGTAACCTAGAAAACTGATCCTTTGTTTTTATTTTAACAGACTATTTTTATTGTTTTTGTTTATCCAAGCAATTTACGGCGAATGGACCATCTACGTATATTGTCCAACTAACACAAGTGTCAGTTGTATCATTATAGAATTAAATTAACACGCCTTTAATTTATTGGCTATTCAATGAATTACTGTATCAGCGGGAAGCTTGTTAATTTTGATTTAAAATTAATTTATTACATTCTTCTTTATGCACGCTACCGAATATGACACTTCTGGTAATATGCGTATTAATATATTAAAACGCCATATTCAGTACTTCAGTTATTTACATATGTATTAGAACTCAATCCGGAAGCGTGTAGTCTATTTTAAACAATATAAAATAAAAAAATCATTAAAACTGTGACCTTGTTTGAAGTTCGCATGAAGTATAAATTAATATATACTTTTTAATTAGACTTTATTGACTGGAAAGGACCTAGCAATTTAAGAATCTAAATATGTTAACAATAATGTTAATGCAAATTAGTTGTTAATTGTTTCTACAGCAAAATGTTAGAAGATATTGCAGACAAAAGAAAAACAAATAATATATACAGCAATAATAGCCCATCATATATAAATAAGTTAATATATCAATGTACGTACTATTTCGATACATTTTTTAAGCACAAATTTATCTGTGATCATTGTATAACCTGTGAATGATTCCAATAGGAACAGTAAGTTTATTGATTTACACAAAATAAAAATTTAAATTTTATTTCTTTTATATCAGAATTAATTCTGGAGGCGAGAGACGGGTTTTATGTCTCATTTTAAGTATATATTGAATTCAATTTGATACAACAGTAGTTTCCTTCTTTTAGCAAATACCGTGAAAAGGAGAAGCATATTTCTATCTATTGTTTGTGTTTAGTAAACTGTTTTATTTGCTCCCACTATAGTAAATAAGCTATTAATGCATTGTTTTTAAGGAGCTAAGTGGATTTTAGCATAGAAGTGGAAATTGCTATGGACAACATGAGGTAAAGTCCTCCCTAGGGAAAAAAGCGATTTCGGGTTATAAATGCATATTTTATGAACAGATAAATATAAATATTTGATGAACATTACATTTTATTAATTATTATGAATGAATATTTATAGTAATTGTACAGTTATTACATTTAGGAACATTCTTAAAATCTAGATAATTATTCCTCTCGAGTTTACTAATTGTCACATTTTTCTCAAAATGATTTGACCGCTCCATTTCAGTCAGCGCAGGCTCAATATTATCTGACTGATCCATTAAAACGGCATGATGCGAAGTACTACTAGAACCAGTTGAAGTGTTATTGTAAAGAATCCTGTTGGCTAATTGTGGCTGATTTCCACCCACCATATCTCCTGATTGCTAATACATCAACTCCTGTATTAGCCAGTAACGTTGCCGATGTTCTTCGGAATGGATGGCCTGTATATGTTTCAGGATGTTCTAGTTTCAAAAACTGTACAATCTTATTAGGAATCATAGAAAGGGTATTCTTGCCGACTGATTGGTTGTACCATCTATCTGCTTGTTAACGCATAAAAAAGCGTGAAATTTTAGTTTTAATTTCCAATCTAATCTTGATATATTTCTTGAGAATTTCTAGATGAGAAACAGAACCCAGACGAGAAGTAATTGTAAACGTACGTGATATACCATTTTTAGAATCTGGAATTGTAACCACAATAATGTCAGACATTTTTGAAATTGACGCCTAAAGTAAGTTTGCATAACTCATCAGAACGGCATGCTTCTGCAATGCCTAAGACCGTCATTACGTTTGTTAACAAATATGTGTTTTTGTTCTGGCACCATTCTTTGAAATCTCTATATGCTCGTCCGTAGCGCACTTTCGACTTCTTGGGCAATAAAAATTCGCAGGCAGCATTTGTTGCACTTTCTATTTGAAAATCACTGATTTAGAAATAATAATTCAAAATCAGCAAAATTGTAACTTTTATGTAGCTTTGTTTATAAACATCTTAGAAACGACAAAATCCAAACAACTAAGGCGACTTTGCAAAATTTCGAAAAATGTCAAAATGAATTGATTAAGAAATGTCAAAAAATAAAACCTAATCTTTATTTCATGAACCATAAAGAACTGTGGGAGCAGATAAAGTGTTATACACCACGCAGCAGTCTCGGATTCTATTGCCAGCTCTTGCTCCGCTCGAGCGCAAAATCGTCCTCGACTGGTAAATAATAACGAGCGTTCAAATAAAAACGTGGTCAAGTTGGTTCTGAAAATTTGGACGTAGGGCGTAGCGTATAGCAAATGAACTTAAACGTCATCTGTCAAAGCGCTATATCGCCGCTATCAATTTGAATATTTTCGTTTTAAAAAGCGTTTAAAATGGTGTTTTCTCAAGAACAAAAAGTGTTTATCATAGAGTCCTACTTTAGAAATGGACGCAAGATTGATGGAATATGGAAGTATTCTATTGAGGAATGTTTCATAGAATTTCAAAATCAATTTCCCGGCGTTGTTGAGTACAAAATTTTTCAAAGTGCAGTTCAGCGTTGTGTTAATGTTTTTCGTGAAACGGGCAGTGTAACAAGAAAAGAAGGAAGCGGCCGACCTAAAAAGCGGACTGAAGAATTAAAAGAAAATGTCCAACAAATAATGGAAAATGCGCCAAGAACTTCTGTACGTGTTTTATCACAAATGGTGGGAGTATCAGTCGGTACCTGCCACACAGTGTTAAAAAAAGATTTGCGTTTGTTCTCCTATCGTTTAACTTGTCAGCAAGAACTTCATGAAGTTGATTTTCCGCGACGGGCTGTATTTTGTGAATGGTTTTTAAACAACTACGGTGAACTTCATAATATCACCTTTTTTTCTGATGAAGCCTGGTTTCATTTAAGTGGTTACGTAAACTCACAGAATATGAGAATGTGGTCTTCTGAAAAACCAGATAACTTTTTTGTCGAGGGCCCTCTACACGCTCAAAAAATTGGAGTTTGGTGTGCTCTCAATCGAAGGAGGATTTATGGACCTATTTTTTTTAATGGTACTCTTACTGCGCAAAGGTATAGAGAAGAAATTATCGCTCCTTTTGTTAACCAGCTGGAAGAAAACGAAATTACAAACTTTTACTTTCAACAAGATGGCGCAAGGGCACATACGGCAGGCGAGACGATGAATATGTTGAGGGAAGTTTTCCAAAATCGACTAATAAGTCTCAATGCTGAACATGAATTTCCACCGAGGTCATGTGATATTACGCCGTGTGATTTCTTTTTGTGGCCTTACCTTAAAAACACTATTTTTGAACTGCCTATTCCTGATTTAAACCATCTGCAGGCTCGACTTATAGACAAGATTCGTGAAATTAACAATACCCCGAGCATCTTAGAAAATGTCTTTAATTCTTTGAGGAACAGGTGTGAAAAGTGCTTGGAACAAGGAGGGGGACACTTTCAGCAGCTGCTTTAATTTATTGTTATAACAAGGAGGGGGACACTTTCCGCAGCTCCTTTAATTGTTTGTTATTGTTATCACGATTATTCTTTAAAATAAAGTTATATAGTCATTAACGTTATTGAAACTGACAGCTGCTATACAGCTCGTTGAGAAATGAGGTTAAGTTGGTCGCTATAAGCTACTCCCTACGTCCAATGTGTCAGAGCCAACTTCGACCACGTCTTTATTTGAACGCTCGTTACTTACCGCATTTATGGTGTAAATAACTATTTTCGTTTATTTGAGCATTTTCTACCTGAAAAATTAATTAAAAAGTTAATTAAACCAACCCTTGTGCCGATTAGTCAAATTCAAGATTTATTTTTATACAATAATTTTTACTTAATCAAAAAGTTACTTAAAGCTATGATAGTTCGAAAATTAATCTGTTTTCGTTCTCAAAACAAACGTTTATTTAAATTCTTGTGAGAGTTTAAATTTTTTTTGTTTATCTCCACTGCTATAAAAATTCATGGTCGTTAAATAATTTTTCAATTTAACTTTTTGTAACCTTTTCACCTGGTTGCTTTTTATTTTATTGAAGGATTTAATTGCTATTGTTGATGTGATCGTTAAATTCTTCTTTACATGTTATATATTGGCTGTAATAATTGTATTTATTTAATTGGATATTTTTTAATAGCGGTTTTACAGCATTCACGGCCAAAGCTGATATTTAAAATACGATGGTTTCAGTCTGTAACTGGGACAAAGAATAACAATAGGGAAAATTCTTGGTACTTTAAAACATATATGTATCTGAACTTGACATCAAAATTGACTTTTACTATTAGCAGGATAGTTCGGGCTATCGTGAACAAAAGATTAGATTGAATTTAAGCTAGCTGCAGACATCGATCAGTTCCTTGGATTGGACCATTTTATCATGATTCGGCACGTTGTAGTTGGCTTCAGGATAATGGTCCACGCTTTAATTTAATTCCGCACTTAAACATTTCACTTGTTTTTTAAAGTTCAAAGAAATTTTGATTTTGTAAAAGGTTTCAATTGACCCTCTATAGTTTTTTTGTATCGTAGCGCTTTAGTTTATAATAACTATTTTAGGACTCCGTAGAGCGTTGGTAAACTTTAGAAACTTGACTTTTTTTAGCATATTATAATATGTTTAAAAATAGATATGATATATTTGCATATAGAATAGTTGTAAAAATTTTGATCATTCTGAAATCAAGAGAGTAGTCAGGATTCTTTCTAGGGGAGGGTATAACAAAAATAAAAAATGCGTAATATAAACTATTCATTAAAAATGTATTGTTTTTAAACATTTAAAAACCTTAAAATAAATGGGTTGTAATGCTATTGGAATCAATCGAAACCTTCACAAAATTTCTTTTTCAAATTTATTTTTTGCTTCCAAAGTGCTATTTCTATGTTCATTCATCATGCAAAGACTGACAAGCTGATTTTCTGTCATTGTCGACCGGAACCAAGTTTTTACTCTACGTAAGGTGCTAAAGGACCTTTCATTAGTACACGTGCAGGGATGTACAAGTGAGATGAGTAGTGCCTTTTTTCATGATCCCGAATGGAAAGTGTGGTGAATTTTCAAAATTCACTCGGAACTTCAATTTTTTTTATCCTTTGTAACTATGTCTAGGTATCTAGTAAAATTTATCAGAATTGTTGGAAGCACATTTTTTTTCTATTATTCTAGTTTGTATCTTGTTTTTGTAAACAATTTCATTGACATTTATTATACATAATGAACTCAACTGTCAGTGCTTGCTGTGTATTGTTTAAGTAGTTATTCATGACACGAAAAATGTTACGAATCTGGAAGCGCCTTAAATATAACTATGACCCAATTAATAGATACAATACATATAAACTTTCTCTATCAATTATTTTTTCGTATTGTATTAAAGCTGTTAAAATAGCTAAATCATTTAATTTTATAATTACTGGCACTCAAAAATGTATTTGTACTACATGAAGAAACTCGCATTCCCAAGATGAAACACCGTTTAAATTAAGCTGCTGTTGCAAAACGACAGTGTTCAGATAAAAAGGTTTCATAATATCTTAAAATATTGCTTGTGGGTAATTAATATCAGAGTAAGAAACCATAGATTAGATATACATTTTCTGTATGAGTAACCAAATATATTTAACCAAATAATTAATGAATTAACTAGACCGAGAACTACAGACCTTCCAGCTGAACAGAATCTGGATTGGTAACAGTCCTCCTGCCTGTTTAATTTCTTGTCTTAGGCAAATTAGTTTTCCTCAAGCAAAGATATTAACTAAAAAAAATGTGTTTCTTCTGTTTTAGTTTATGTCGAAATAGTAAAAATCCATATTTTATGCAAATTTCCACATTATATTCATTAAAAATTATTTAGACTGAAGGTCCAAAGCCACTGTTACTTTTATAAGACATACATTAACTTTTTAGTGTTTCATTAAATGATATAATTTCAAGTTTTGCAACTATGCTATTGCTAAATTCATTCACTATATACGGAAAAGACAGATACAGAAATATTGATAACCTTATAAAAGTACCATTAATAAAAACTGAAACGTATGGCAGTACCCTAATGACCAAATTATAAATAAGTGCTCATATTAATGACCGTATAAGCACTCCTGGTAACATTATCGTTAAACCATTCGTACTGTTATAGTTTCTTTGAAGTCTTCTAAATTATTCAGCTTGTTAAATTGACAAAACAAACATAATCTAAAACGATAAGATCGGAAAGTTTTGTAGGCTATAATCTTGACCGTGATTACTACTGTTCACCCGTTTGGCTTCTAAGAAACACTTTATTTAAATCTGCAGTGGAATAATAACAATAATAATATTAATAATGATAGCATATCTATGCCCTTGATTATTCCAGAAGTTAGTGATTTATGTGAGAGCGTGGGCGGTTTATTATTATACTAGTTAACATTTAAGCCATGAGGATTCAGAAAATGACAAAAGATATAGAGTCTTCAACAATGTTCGCGTCCCACGTGACCACGGACGTTAGGCAACTAAACTTACAAGACAATGATTCAATCAACATCACCATTTCTTGAAATAACTTGTTGTAATCCTGGCTGTATGCGATGTGGCACCGTCTTGTTGATACCACATATTAATCAAGCCCAAAGCATGCAGTTGTGGCGTTAAAAAGTTTTCAATCATATCACGATATCGCTCCCCATTCACAGTTACCGTTACGCCGTTTTCATTTCCAAAGAAGTAAGGTCCAATGATTCCTCCTGACCAAATTGCACACCAGACTGTCACTTTTAATGGATACAAAGGTGACTGATGAATAATTTGAGGGTTTTCCATTGCCCAGAACCGACTATTCTGTTTATTCACATATCCATTCAAATGAAAATGTGCCTCGTCACTCATTATGATTTTTTCATGAAAATCGGGGTTGTCATGGGCGAGCTGTAACATCCTATTGGCATATGTACGGCGGCGTAAATGGTCTTGTGGAAGAAGCTCTTGTGTCAACTGAATCTTAAATGGGAACAAATGCAAATCCTTGTGCAAAATTGTGGCCAAAGTTGTTCTTTGAAGACCAAGCTCCTGAGCATGGCGTCGAATTGAGGTTAATGGATTGTTTTGAACACTTTCTTGAGCAGCAGCAATGTTTTCAGCCGATCTTGCAGTACGTTGTGGTCCATGCTTGGGCCTATCACCTACAGACCCTCTTTCTTCGAAATCATTCACTACACGATAATAGTACGTTTTGTTGGCACGTTGTTTCTCCCAAAAATTTCACGTAACTTTCTCATCGTCACAGTAATCGATGATTGATTTTGATAAAATGTTTTAACGATCAAAACACGTTGGTTTATCGAATAATTTTCCATAATAAATTTGCCACGTGTGTACTTCACGACTGCCAAATATGAACTGTCAAGACTAATGTTTACCAAAATGGCGGCAAAACAAAGTAGTATACCTTCCCGGCGGACACCTGTTAC
>NW_019416406.1:932446-1026721 GCF_000390285.2 Anoplophora glabripennis | reverse complement strand
TATTATAAATAATAATAATAATAATAATAATAATAATAATAATAATAATAATAATATAATTATTATCAATTGGAGCAGTTTTGCCTGTACACTTGCCGTTGCAAATACAGTGTTGTATTGTGTTTTTAATAAGAGTTAATTTATATTTTTTAAAATCATCATATCAAATCAGGAAAAGCTTCAGAAAATTGTTTCATGCAGTACTACAAAGCGTACCACCAATTTTCTAATGTATTATGTGTGCCACTGCGAGAATGTGCTATAAATTCATATTTTCTCATGTTACCTTTATTCTTACACAAAACTCTACAATCAATGTAACAAATAAATAGAATAATATTAAAATATTTGTTTAACTTTGCCGCTACCAGTTGCAGAAGTAACGTTCACTTCCTTAGCCTTAACTAGGAATCCTTTACTCGCCCTTGATGTTCTCGGTCTAGGTTCTGTGGGGACGTACCAGCTATTGGGACCCCTAGGTCCGTCCTGATGTTCATTTCGGTTCTTATTGACTGCTACGGACGGAACCGCTCTCCAGTTAATGGTGATACTCCGAAACGTTTCGTAGTGGCTTCTGCGACTGGTCGTATCCAATGCTTCCAAACGTTTCGCCGTTCTTCACTGTCGGCATCTTCAGTGGTGACTCTGCAAATGCTTCGCGCGACTTAGGAAACCATAAATTATAAATTACAATCATCTGGGGACTGACACAATTGTCAGATATATTATCTAGAGTCCTAGTTAATGACTTCATAAACACCAACTTAATAAAATTAAATCTATTGTGTTCCAAAAGCAATCTAATCACAGACATTGTTGAAGATATTGTTAAAGTTCAATATTAAAACGTGGACAATAAACGTTCTTCTGGATTCCTTTCAATTTGTCCATAATTCCCATTGGTCTACAGCATGTGAAACTTTCAGGACTGCTTGATCTTATCACAACAAGCAAAAAAAAAAACAATAGCACCATTTTTTTTTCTTAAAATGACTCCTAGGGATTTTATAATCCTTAGACAAAATATAAAACAGTTTTTGATCAATTACTCAAGAACAATTAAGGATAACAGACCTCAAAATTCATCATAATGTTACAATTTCGACAGCATCTGACCATAGATAAAATCCAACTATTTTGTTCTAATTTCTTAATACTTATAGCCACATAATTGTAAAGTTGAATCTACATGCCTGCCGATCTTACATTCGAGTAAACGTAAATTGGTGCAAAACTTTAATTTATACTGATATTTACCCATGCTCTGTTGATAATAATGCTCCTGACATAGCCGTAGTTTCTGAATTTATATTCGTGATCAGTGCGTTATTATATACGAAAAAAAATCAAGAATCAGAAAAAATTTCAATGTTCCATCTAAATTTGTAAAAAAAAAGATTCTGTCCGAGTTGAAATAATATTTTTTGACAGTTGGACCTCTCAGAGCCCTGCTAATTTTGAACAACTGATGAGTTTTTCTACAAGCCTTTATTTAAATTCACATGTGTGTTTGTTTGTTTGTATGTACCTATGTATGTATAGTTCAAATCTTGTAAGCCAAATTTGAACCACTTCCTTTAAACTTACGACTGAAATTTTGCATGCTTGTTCAGTTCTGATGGCAATACACTAATAAATGATAGAAATAACCTGATACTGCAGCCAGGATTGTCTCTTCACAAGGGCACTCCTCAACGGTTAGTAGCGCTGACAAGAAACTTTATATATACGTTTAATTTTGATGATTAATTGATAATGATGTTCACTATGAACTGATGCTGCAGCCAGGATTGTCTTCTCATAAGGGCACTCCTCAACGCTAAGTAGCAGAGACGTTACTTGAAATAGATAGAGATTGAAAAATATTTCTAAATGAAAAGTAAAGAAAATTAAAAACAAGCTTTTATTAAAATGCACTAAAAAGAATAAAAACAAGGAATTAATAAAACCCATAATGTGTAAACCCCAAACCCACCAAAGGGTTGAATTTGGCTGCTCTATAGAAGTGTCATCAACAAAAGTATTATAAATAGACATGTACTATTTATAGTCAACAATGTTCATGTTCTTATACGATTTAAAAGCTTGTTGCGTAATTTCCTTAACTTGCCCCTTAAAATATAAATTTCAGTTAGGAATAAACCTCATAACAAGTTTTTAAATCGCAATAGAACATGAACATACTGATTATAGATAGTACGTGATTATTTATCATACTTTTCCTGATGATACTTCTATAGAACAGCCATATTCAACCCTTATGTGGGTTTGGGGTTTACACAACATTATGAACTCTTTGGTTTATTACTTTCTTTTTAATAAAAGTTTGTTATTTAAATATTTTTTTACTTCGCTCATATATTTTTAATTTTACATATATTAGAGTGAAGAAACTGAGTACTTAATATCGTTTTATTGTTGTTTTTTATTTGCTTTACTGGAGAAGCCTTCCTGAGATTTCGTCAAAATGTCACTGTTACACCCCGTTGATAGATAAAATTTTATGAAAACTATCTTTGAAATAAATTTGTAGTTGATAGTAATAATGAATTAAATAAAAAGAAAAAAACAAATGAAGTAAAGCTTATCTAACATTTTTCGATTATAATAATCAAACTCCATCAAAATCATATTTCATGTTCTTTTATATATATGTATAAGTAAAGCTTATCTAATCAAAATTTTTCGATTATAATAATCAAACTCCATTAAAACCATATTTCATGTTCTTTTTTTATATGATCAGAAATATAGACATTTTTACGTCACAAATAAATTTTCATATCGAAAAGAAATAATTTCTTTTGAAAGTCCAAAAATATTTACTTTAAGAATACATACTTTCCAATTTAAATAAAGTTTTAAAATAAACATTGCAAATTTTCTTATTAGAAAGAAATTAAATTTGAAAATTTTACTTAGATTAGTATAAATTAATATCATATTATAAAACATAAACGCAGGAAGTACAGGTCATATCTTTCGCTACGAATTGGAGTTATTGAATAAATCGGCATTAATTTTGGCGATTATAATGCAAATAACCGTCAACAAAATTTGTATCATTCTGTAATTTTTTTGATAAAAATAATCCCAGGAAATATTTTCGAAGAAAGGTACCTACCACACCTCAACCAATTTATCTTTCTTTTAAGCCATAGAAAGTAAATCCTCCATCACCTCAACTCCGGATTATGCAAATCTGAACACGACCGTTTTTAAAAGTTCGATATTTAGAACACTTTTTTGTATAATTTAACGTAATCTAAGTATCACACGAATTTCACTGCAGAACAAGAATCCGTGAGTGGGTGGCGTTAAGTAACTATTATTCGAAAATGAAATAAAGACTATTCGAAGAATGCGTATTGAAATAATTAATGCTTTCACTTGTGGATAACAGTCATCTACAACCTCCAAATTGAGAAACGATTGAGCCATTTCAAAGCGGACCAATATTTCCTCATTGGTCGTTTTCAGTTTAATTTATTCATTGCATTGTGCTGTGGCAGATATGCTTAAAAGGTGTTTCTATATTAACATTAATCTGGTTTTACAGGAACTAATTTTGCCTAGACTAAACTAAAATAGAATAAAATTAACTATTTTCAACAAAGATACAAAAAAACTACAATAAACAAAAATAAAAAAACGATCATGTTAAGTTCAGCTTAAAAGTATTTGTGCATTTCTTAAATGTTTTACGTTTTTCTACCACATTCTAAACCTAGAAAAAATCAGTAAACACAGCAAAAAAACAAAATATTACATTTTACAATAAAATAATACGGTATTAGTTCGCATTCAATGAGATGACGGTAATAAGCATTTTGCCCAAATGTAACTAAAAATAAAGGTAAAGTTGCTTTATGTTTATCTTTCATTTAGGATTAAAATCAATTATTTAATCTTACTTGAGTTTGATATTAGCGTACAATTTAAAAATAATGTTACTGTGTTGTTATTAAAATAAATATTCTTGCGTCTCGTTTTGCTGCAAGAGATGGACTTTAGTAAGTATAAAATGGCTTCTGTGTTTTGTCATTGAAAATGCAACAAACTTTATCAGTTTCTTTCTTTACGCGAAGCATGTGACAAAATAATCGATGGTTGGAGGAATGGTCACTTAGGTGCATATTTCAAAATAATGGAAATTGTTCATAATTGATTATGCCAGACTGTTGGCCGTGGGCAAACGACAGTGTGACAAATTGTTATAAAACATAACAAAATATTCGTTGCTAAGATGAAATTCTTATAATATTAATCAACTTGTTATAATATGAATTTTTTAAATACTTTATTTTTGTTATTAAATAGTAAATATCTCAGAAATTAATGATTCAGAAAATGAAAGAACATAAAGTGTATTTTCAGTTTTTAAAATAAAATACAGGATGATTCATTTAAAAAAATTGAGAAAATTATGTGCTCGAGTTTTGGTTCGCCCTATATTCAACTGTTGCAATAATAAAGAAATAGCACTTTCTCGTAGAACTGTACCAATATCAAAAAGTTATGCCTGCAAAAAAATATTGTTAAGTTGTTCTGTGTAGGGTATACAGGACGCTAAAATGGGAATGATTCTCGTATACAATTGACCATAACTTTTGAAATACCCTGTATAACATAATAAAACCCTATATTGGAAGCATGGGAGAGATGAGCTTAATCTAAATTTGAAATAATATACAGTGTCCCATTTAAAAAATAGTATATTTGGTTCACCCTAGTAATACGTAACACTCTGTATATACGAACATAATTTTAAAATGTGCAGTTTTAAGTTGGCTACAATTTTTGTAAATAACTTTTTTTGATATCTTCTATAATAAAGGAGATAACGTACTTCGACGCACTAATGCCGCACCCTGTATGTAGGTATATATAGACGACACCTAAAATGTAATTTTTACTAAGAAACCGGGAAACTACATAGTATTTTGTAATATTTTTATAAAGAATATGTTTTTTACGTACTTCAATATTTTTCCGTGATAACAAATTATGACGTACTTATGAGAAAGGAAAATAACAATAAATAAATTTAAGAAGATTTATTAATGCAGCGCATGGCACATATTCTCTAGAGTAAAATATATAATTCTGAATTATACAGAATATTATCGAAACCAATTAATTAAATAGCTTTTTTTAAAATAATAATATCTACAATGAAAAACTTGTCATATTTAAATTAACACTCAGTAAAACTTAAAAATATATATAAAAAAATCTCTATAAAAAATCCTCCCTATTTATTTTAAACACCTGTTTTAAGTGATGTCTTTATTCTTCAATGTCGAAATTTAAAAATGAGCTACCAAATACGTTTTCATATTCTCGAAAACTGTATGAAGCTTCATTTAATCTTAGATTTTCTTAACCATGAGGACTAATTACATAAACAATATGTAGGTACTTATGAATTTTCTTTCCATAAAATAATTAAGGTATTAAAAGAAACATTGTTTCCTATGAAAAGTCTTACTGCGGTTTTCATTCATATGAAGACTTTTTCTGAGGGAAAATTTTGCTCTAGTTCTTGGATCCAGATGTATTATGAACATTTTGAGATTAACGACCACTCAGAACAGAAAAAATAGTGTAAGTTAAAGAACAAGTAAAATAGGTCTTAATAAGCTACAATCTGGGTGTTTGATTATAACAGTTAGGCAAAGTACGATATGATTATTATTGTCGTTTCTCTTCTATAACTTTAAATGCAGATATAACGAGAGATTTACATAATTTACACAGTCTTATTATTTACTTACCTCAGTACTTATAACATCACGTTTAGGTAGTTAAAACACTGCTATATACGTCATAAATGAATCTAAACATGCCTACTGAACAACTAACACCACACTGGGTGATCACGTGATTAATCTGATCATTTAAATTCACACTTTTATTTGTATATCTACATGGAATATAGTAAAAGCATATACAAAGGGTTAGGAATAATACATTTTAAAATATAAAAGTACAACGTGAAAGATAAGAATACATCGCAAGAAAATATACACCCAAACACAATGTATCATGTATGTAATCAATTCATTAACATTTTCTGCGTATAAAAATTAATTGTTACATATAAATATGTAAAAAGCCTATGTAAATTTCCACACATTTTATCAGTGTAGTTGTAATTCTTTTAAAATAGAAATATTTTGACTATCAAAATACCTTTTTTGTAAGGTTGTAATATTAGGAAAACCCGAGGAAAAGTCCCACTTTCAATGACGTCCTGCAGGTATAGGTACTTATGAAATTAATTAAGTTATACGTTTTCAATAAAAACAAATAAGAATTTCCTTTGCACCTCATTTATTTGCCGGCTTAACTGAGCGGGTTCATAAAATTTAATAATGCAACTAAATTACTTAAGGCCTACATCTACCGGAGATAATGATCTGGTTTAACAATGTTTACACGCAGCATTATTTTTGTAATATCTTAATAACTGTAATAAATAAATGATAACCAAGAAGCATGACCACACAAATAAGATACTAGTGATTGTTACCGGTAGATCACAAGTGTTGCAATTTGCTTCTATATTTTAACAGTCCTTACAGTAACAAAAGCAGTCCATTGTTTGAAATTCGTGGAAAAAGCATAAAATATTAATTTCACTGTCACAGAGAAAATGACAATGTGGATCAAGCAAAATATTATTTCCCAATTTCTTGAATCACTCCATAAATGAAATTCTACGTTGTTCACTAGATCTACGTGTCTATAAGGTAACTGTAAAGTCTTTCTATGATTGCAGTATGCATAGCATTGTATCTTGATTAACCCATAAAGTGATATTCTTGTGTTGGTGTTTCCTTGCCATTAAAGTAAGTGATTTACACCAAACTATTATGGGCCGTTGTGGCAGTGTCGCCTATATATCACAGGGGGAAACACTACACAATTCGCAATCTATTTAATGCCGAATATCTTTTCTAAATTTAAATTCTGGTCAACAAAGTACGTCATCATTTTCCAATGTATTTTAAGGAATTGCAATGAAGTAGAATAAATAAAAATTGTAATCATGCTATTGATTTACTTTATTTTGCAAGTATTCTATATAATATTTCAGATTATTTTTTATAATTTTGTTGTCCTTTTGCCTTTACTACCTTAGCTAGAATAATCGTTCTGAAAGCACACATAGCTTTGTATTTTTTTTAAATTTTGAAAATGAACTGTTTTCCTCTTTTTTGCATAAAACGATCGAAAATCAAATAATGATAAAATACGTTATGTTAGGAAAATCTTTTGAACATAATTTAAAAATAAGACTAATTTCCATTACTGCCTTTTTATAGCACAATCCATACCTAATTGTTTATGAAAATAAACAAATATTAACTAGCTATGAAAATGTCATATTGCAGAAGCAAGGTTCATAGTTGCTTAAAACTGAGAGGAAAATAAAACTATTTTTTTGGATTTTCGAGTTGAAATTGGTGTAGACGAAATTTGAGAAAAAGTTAAAAGTACATTAGGTATATATTTTTCTGACTTTTTAAATAACCTTATAAGAAATATTCGATTGAAGGAATAAGATGTACGAGGTCCAAGCGAGGCTAATCTTATGAGGATATGAATTAAAGAGCAAGCAAATTAAATTTAATTTCATCATTATGGTCATTATCCGTGACAGGTTTTGAGCTGGTTCAATTCATTTTTATATTTTTTATTGAGACATTAAGGTAATATTAATTTAATTATGTAAAAAAAGTAAAAAGCTAATAATTGGTGTACAGTGTTATCATAATAATTATGTTCATTATGTTGTCTGACATTATTCCTCTTTTATAGATAAGCATTTGTCAAATGAAATATAATTTCATTTATTTAATATAGCAATAAATTTAACTTCATTTCAATTAACTAGGAAAGCTATTCAGTTGTTGCTTTGTGTTTGATATTGAAAAATAGTAACATCATCAATAAAACACCATTAGCTGCTAGTATGGAATTTCTGTTATCCTCGAATTATTTCCATTTTTTTATTGGGTGAGAATTGCGTATTATTTAATTGACGTTGTACAGCGTTAATTTGTTAGTCTCTGACAATAATTATCTTAAAATACACGTTCGATGAAAACAAGGCAGGTTTATTGTCACTTGGTACAACATGAAAATAACTTCAAATAAATGTCAGCGTTAACAATTTTTTTTACTTTTTATACTTAATTAGAATTTAATGGAAGTTAAAGTATTTTACGTTTGCTTCTCCAAAACAATAACATTAAATTGATTTGTTTTACAAATAACACAAAGTAGAACTTTTTTTTTCTTGAATACAAATAGCGAAAAAACATATCTCTGGATTTTTCGGCACTAGTTACTTTTAATTCACTCATTCATAATAAATTTTACAGGGTGTTAAAAAAATGAATGTAGCGGCGATAAATGCGATAATTCAAGGGCGGAAATTTACGGCTGCTGTTATCTTTTTTGGAGCAATAGAAATCCATTATATTCAGATCAATCATTTGAGGTGGATATTGAATTGGCCTACCCCATTTAATAATCTCGCACTAGTAATAAAAAAATGAGAAGAAGCACCAGAAAGAAAAGCATGTCACAAACCACACCTGTTCGATTCGACAGCAGGTCTTATTAACCTGTCTCGCAGATTTTCAATACAAGCATTTAAATTAAAGCTTTGCTAATGTCTTACTTCAACAATTGCACGTTTCCACTGTTCTCGCGTCATCTGGAGAATATTCAAACAGAAGGAACTGGACGATTAGGATAAGCTTTAGCGTACAGACAACGAAAGGCTACGAGTCCATTACCATTGGCATGTCCATACATAAAATACATGTCTGCGATTTTTGCATTGGTGGACAATGGCAGTATTTATGTTATTAATAAATAATTCAGCAAACAATAAGAATCGCTATGCACCGAACTTGTAACATATAGTCATGAATTTATTTGATCAGAATATAACAAAGAATTAACTCGTATTACAAGGAATTTAAATTGACGGAGATACTAATAAAAGTAATAAATCAATTATTAAAACAAAAAAAATGACAAATTTTGTGTTGTCATGTTATCATCAAATTTTGTGTGTTCACGTGCATACCATCAAGAAGGGTTTTAAAATCACATTTCGCAATATTTGATTGAATTCCAGTCTCAAACCTAACACAACGGAGTTCATTTCCTTTGTGAGATAGTATTATATTAATATTTGCTGTGTGTGTAACTGTAGATCAAGTAGTAGAAGAGGCAGAGTTAGCAGTAATCGTATAACAAATAATAGTAGAGGCAGCGTTAACTTGAATGTCTTCAAAATTTTCTTCCCTATCTTTATTTTCTGTAGAAGAGAGTCTTCCAGATATTCTTCAGCTACTTTGTCTCTTTTCCAACTTTAAATACGTTTTCAAATAGTGATGTCTACGCCACAATCTGATAAAGATGTAGCTGATGATCTATGAAATGAATGAACAGTATTATGTGAATCTGTCAAGTTTTATAGATATTTTTCAAAATTGATAATGCTTACAGGACGGCTATTCTTGAGGTCGAGAGAACTGAGCTCCCCTCATGAGAACATATAAAATCACTTCCCCCAAAGTTCACCCCTTTTTAACTCGGTTGCAAAACAGCTATCCTTAAACGTAGCTGAATAGGAACGTGGTAGGAACTTATCCCCACAAATTTTGCAGCGTTGTTGGTGCTGCTTTCAGATTCTAACCAATCAAAATAAAAAATTATCAGCTGATTATTTTCTGTGGGTGTTATTTCTGTTGTTGATCTATGGATGTTATGTTATTGTCTATGGATTATAACCTAACCTAAAAGAAATTGTGTTGTGTATTTAGATCTATTCCTTTATTAAAATGGAAAAAGCAAACGTAGGAGTGGTTCAGTTCGTCAAATACAAAAAGATATTTTAATTGAATTCATCCAAAATCAACCAGATCCTCAATCTGGAAAATTTACTCCAACTTTTACCAAACAACATGCTCAAATATCTGACATGATATTACATATTAAGATATTTATTATGATTATTAAATACCTATGAATTGAATATAAGTATATATATTGTATAATTTACCTGTTCAACTTATTATGACTTCTTAAGATTCATATTATCTAAAAGTGGGGTTTGAAGTGCAATTTTCTCAGAACAACTTACACTTCTCCTATAAAATACCATGAGAAACAAATTCTCAGCCCTTTTCTCAGGAGAAAACCTTCTCCCAGATCTCAAGAATAACCGTCCAAGTTGAATGGTATACTTTCCTTGTCGAGAAACATTCGGTTGGTTAATGTTTTCCGCGGACACAAAACCATCACTCAAAATTATTTGGTGCATCTACAAGAAAATTATTTATTTTTTCCCATGAAATTCCAAAGAATCTTTGGTAGCGATATGTTCATTTTCATAGACATAGATTTGAGGATTGAATACTGCGCCCACATAGTCGAAATCTTGTATTTTCATGACATAATTACTTACCCTAGATTGCAATTTATTAATGTATCGATAATGTTCTGATAACCAACCTTTTGTAAAAAAAGAACACGTTAAGAAAAAAAACTTTAAACATTCTTCTAAATTTGTTTGTACTGCATTTTCTGTCTTACATGCATTGAATAACGAACATTCTTTGTCGTAAATTTCTATAGATTTTGGCGGAATACTTCCATCAAAATCTAAAGAAATTTACGAGAAATATTCTCAAAGATGCAGCGTCAGCTTCTAGTCGAATATTTTCTGGCAAAAACATCATTCACGTTCTAAATAAAAATCAAAAAATTTGTTATTTATCAATAACTGTCCATGACGACTGACGTTAACCACCAAGACTTGACTGCATGACTTTTTAAAACTCTCTTTCAAGTTTGTTTTTCATTAAGAAACTAACTTTGAACAAAACGTGGTATATCGCATGGGAAAGTGAAATGCCATTATCAACACGTGAGAATTTGCCACAGTCGCTCAAACGCTCATGCGTCAAACATGTCACTAGCTTACAATGGCTATTTCACTCACCTGTAATATAATGGTACTATTTTCTTATTTTATGGCGTACCTTTAGTTTTAAAAATTTTTGTAGTATAGGTATTTTACCACTTGTAGGTATGTCAAACGCCGTTGAGATAATAATATAAAAGTCATATTTTACAAAAATGTTTAATACCTTTTCTGTTTTACAACGTAAAAATTTTTGTAGTATAGGTATTTTACCACTTGTAGGTATGTCAAACGCCGTTGAGATAATAATATAAAAGTCATATTTTACAAAAATGTTTAATACCTTTTCTGTTTTACAACGTTCAAGGAATATTTTCATGCGAAGACATGATTTGAACTTAGGAAAAATCCATAGGTACAAATGTGGATATATTTATGTACAAAAAACAAGATGTAGATTTTTAAAATTATTGGACGTGTACGCTTTGTTGTTAACATAAAGGAATGATAAGTAGTAATTTGGAACAAAAAGTTGGCGGAAGGTTACATATTTTACATTCATTCCACGACAGTAATGCTATATATTTTTGTTGAGACGATTTCGAGTTAAAGTAAATTATCATAATAACTGCGTTTCGGTAAAGCAGTATATGCGTTCATTAGCTCCATAAAAGCACATACCTATAACTTGAAACAGTTCTGGAATGAGTGGAAAAGCTGGAGAAATATGTAAATACTTTAAGGTCAGACCACTCCTCTTCGCGATGAATTCATTTCGTTAAGAGTAATTTGCGATTCCTTGAATAATACTGAAATTAACGTGATACCTATAAAATTATGAATAATTATATTTATTTAAGCACTATAATATCGTTTCCATCAGATCGTATTATATGCCTCATATTTTAATATCATTTTTAACTGCACATTCAAAATAGATATAAATTCCCCACCCACTATGAAGTGATATAAATTCCTATGCTTACAAGTAAAAGTCTCTCCTTGATAAATATATGAACTAAAAAATAATATTTAAAACAATTGCAGTAAAAGTACAAAAGTAGTCATTTTATTTAGAGAAATAAAAAACGACATTCATTAAAAAGAGGGAGAGACATAACTTCACTATTTTGCATTAGTATGTAATAAATAAATAGGCGTTACTCTAATCATTTCTTGCAGAAATGTTTACCAATGGACTCAATATAAGGTACAGGCTTTTCGATGAAAGTTTGTACTGACAACCAAATAAATTTTATCACAATACAAGAGTGGTAAAGTTCTGGATCAGTCGAACAAAACAACTTTACTTTACTGGATATTGGACTAGTCAAAGCTAAAGGAACATAAAACAATCTTCTAACGAGGGAGGGTGTGTTATTCTTGCATACATCCGGCAAAAGTCTGCTCATGGTACAGTTTCAATCACACAACAAAAGTTGCGCAACTAGTGATGATGGATCTGGATCTAAACTTGTTACAAAGGGTGTCCCTGAAAGGGATGGACAACGCTTAACCACAGGTTCCTTAAATGAAAATCTTACTATTTAGCCTAACTTACCTATATACAAAAGTGCACGCATACTGAGATATAGCCTTCTAAATATAGAATAGATAGCCTACGTTTTTTCAAATAATTTGAAAACTAGTTTTCTTGGAAACTTCAAATTTGGTACATTCAATTTTTTATATAAGTTCAAAGTAAATAAAAAATTTGGTGATGATACATATACAGGATGTTCTCTTTCTAGTGCCTGTGCGCCACTGGCTATCCCGTATTTTTTTAAGTGTACGCCAGTGATGCCAGAATTTATATTTTTAAGAATAAGCACTATTTTAGAAGATTTTTTTGCCCTTACAAAATTTTGATATCGTTTATGAATTTCGAGTAAAATTGGCATTTTTATACATTAAAAATAGGCAAATATTCCGATTTGTACAAAATAATTTATAACTGCAGCCTCAAAGCAGAGAATAATAATAAATAAACGTCACATAAAAAAAATAATGTAGTATAACAACCCCGGTGTCACAAAATGTCACCTCACTCGAATCAGACATACACACTTCCAAGTAAAACTGAAGAGGTTTGTTGTTAGTTAGTTGGCAGGGCCGGAAGGTACTGGAGTCCCATACGGGAGGCAATCCAGCTATAGTTGAGATTTCGGAAGATCTGTTTTAGCAATTCTTTTTTTGTATTTAATTATTCTTTTTTTTTCAGATTCGTTCCTCACGGGCGAAAATGTTAGTGAATTCAACAAAGCCCTTATATGCGTCTTGACATAAAGTGAGCACAAGAAATGTTTTATTACTTGTTTTTCGAACAACGTAATCATGACAAAACAAGTTAAATGTGAAACAAAGGAGTTGTTATTGCAATATCCGGGCAGTCACGACAATATATACATATTTTAACATGTAATAAATAATGAGCAATCTTTAATAATAATTGTAACAATTTTACGTTAGAAAAATATACGCCCCTGAGCATAAGACAATGAAGGCTAAACATGCACAGAATTATTATCATGAAACATCTATAACCATCACAATCATAAGATTACATAGAACAATTAACAACAAAGTACTTAAAGAATAATTACCTGCTAATTAATACCGGTTAAACACTTTTAATTTTTCACTACTTATGTATTTTCACCGTACACCGATCGTCTTACTTTTCACTCTGCGCTGTTCTAACTTCAACTATCTAGGCTTCCTTTCAGAATTCCCCACCTAACCGCTTGTTTTTGTGCTTCCTTCTACCAACTGTCAATATTACGTTTTCATTATTGTGCAACACCCTCGTAACAGGTGACGTCGAAGTTAATACGATAAGTATGGTTTTGCACAATATACATTTTTAGCTTAGTATTATCAATCAATAAAATAAAAATCAACATTAATATTTTAAATAAACAATATTAATAATGTAAGAAAGTCAACGTTAACATTTTAAGTAAACCTAAATTTATATTTTTTATAATAACATTAAAATAATATTACAGTAAACGCTCAAAGTGACTTCCTTGTTCATAAACCCAAGTATTAGTTCTTCGAAAATTAAATTGAATTTTGTCCAATAATTGTGCATTACCTCTCATAACATTAATTTCATGTTGTATTCTTTTCCATTATTCGTTTTCTGTATTTACTGAAAAGTTATAAACTGTGGTCCTCTACGCTTTTCAAAGGATATAATTGCATGGGTTTAGATCTGGGGATCGAGGTGGCCATTTTAAAAGGGTATTATTTCCTCTACCTATCCACCTGTTAGGATAGTAACCTGTAATAACTGGTCTTTTAATACTCTATTAACGAAACATTTTGAACTGAGGAATTTCTTCGACCCTTTCCAAAATGTGTTCTTCCAGGTGAATAGTTGTAGGATTTAATGTTACAGGTAAAAAAACGTCTTGTTTCCCGAAGGCGTCTTTCCGCATTAGCAAATGTTTTGTGATTTGGAATTCTTCGATTAGGAAATCTTTCAGCACATGTTCAAACAGTAGCACAACAATTTCATTCACATTAACCCAAATCTAATAACATATCAGTTTGTTCAGCAAAAGTATAAATTGCAATAAAAAACAAACTAAGATAAAATTAGATCACACCTCGCTTGAGACTGAACCTTTTAATTATTGTTATGAATTTGTTTTTTTGTTGTATGGCACCTCGTACTATACTGTTCTAATTATCTTAAACTGATTTTATATTACTTAATGTGTAAAAAATGCCAATTTTAATCGAAATCCATAAAGGATATCAAAATTTTGTAAGAGGCAAAAGTTATGGGATAGCCAGTGGCGCACAGGCATTAGAAAGAGAACATCCTATATATGTATTCTCACCAAATTCTATATTTACATTAGCCTTATATAAAAAAATATGTGTACCAAATTTGAAGTATCTAAGAAAAACTGATTTCAAATTATTTGAAAAAACTAGGTTATCTGTTCTATATTTAGAAGGCTATATCTCAGTAGGCGTGCATCTTTCAATATAGATAAGTTAAGCCTAATAGTTTTATTTTCATCCAAGAAACCTGTGGTCAAGCGTTGTCCATCCTTTTCAGGGACACCCTGTATACTCTTTAAAGAAGATTTAAACTATCTGGTCAATTAGAGAGTTAGTTTTTGGTTCACTGATCTATTTTTGAACATGTCCTAATTTACCTTATTGTATTGTAATTGGTTTTTATCAAGAAAATTATGAGATCATTTTATCAGTTTTTCTTTAAAATCTCTATGACAATAACTAAAATAAAATAATGTCTATAAGGAAGATAATTAGATAGTGAAAATTTAAAATACTACCTAGTTGTAGAAGAACGTATGCTTTTACTAAATTTATTTGTACCGAATACTACAAAATATATTTTACTATTTCCACTTAACAGAATATGCCTTATTTCCAAGAAATCTATTTATGTATCTCAGCATTCAACAATAACTAAGCGTAAGTATATAATTGAAAAATTAGATGTTGCAAAATACAACACATATACATTTAATAATATATTAATCAATATTTTTTACTTACGCGTATACGTACGTATTAATTAATATAGTTCAATGTTAATGTGACTCTTACTGATACTATTTTACGTAAGAAATTGAAAGTAGCAGAAATTATAAAACAAATTATTTGCTTTATTCTACAGTTTTTTGTTGACTGTAGGAATATTAAAAAAATAGTTTCATAAGAAATAAAATATTTATAAAGCATTGAAAACTGTTTTTTTCTTTTCACTCATACGAATTATATTACGAGGAGGTAATTCTCAAATGTAAGCTGCATATTGCTGTTTACTTAATCTCCATCAGGCTTCAGATGATTGTTTCAGTATATTCAACTCCTAACAATAACAATGTTAGTGTTTTGACCTTCAATAATATAAATGAATTAGAGCACGGCATTCCGTGTTAGACTGAGAATTATTAGAATAATGGTAATTTTATTTATACTTGGGAATATATTCTCTCCTTTTATGTTTAAATTACAAAAGTTATTTTGATCAACATTTGGTCATACTTAACAAATAGATAACTCTTCATTTTTGAGACATTTAACAATCATTCAATTTTTGATCATCTTCAAGAAATTTAATCATCTTATATAAATCAAAAAATAGTCAATTTATAAAAACGGTCAGAATTTTACTCAACTTTCTATTGAGTATGGCCGTTTAGTAACGCATAAAACTCGGTGACTTCAAATAAACACGACCCAAATGATTTAACAAGCCGAGTAAACACACAACAAAGAAAACTTGTTATTGCACACTATATTCCACACTAACAATAAAAAAGCTGCCTGTTTCATATCTACGCCCCAAAAATACTGTTTGCGAAACCATAAGAAACCATGATATAATTTCAGTTGTGCGAAATATTTTTTCATTTATTTATATATATTATTATAATTAATATAACATAAAAAAACTTTATTCCTTTCAACTTTCACATTTTATATAACAATAATTCTTAACTAAACGTAAGTAATAATTCCCCGCCCAATTGTTTGCCAAGGAAATATATCCGCTTCTTGTTGAAAACATTATTTCCTCTGCAATAGGGTGTGTGTTTGTTACCTTTTCTATATTGCCATTAAATAAATTAACAGGGCATAAAATTTGAACGATTTTTTATTTTGTATTTAATTATTGCAATAGTTAAATTTTTAAATCTGTGTGGAAGAAATCAGTATGTTGAACTAAGTGGACTGAAATCCGTTTAAATGTCGGCAACTTCTGGTGTTCCTCAGGGTTTCATACAAGGCCTCTTTTATTTATAATGTTTATTAATGACATTGTTATTGACCTGGAAATAAACTGTTTACTATTTGCAGATGATATGAATGATTGGCGAATAAAGTCCATAAATGATTGTATTAGAATTCAGAATAACTCGAATAAAATCCAAGAATGGTAACTCAACGTCAAATTTCCGCTAAATATTAATAAATGTTTCCTATAATCGAAGGAACCATGCGCTTTATTCAATATTTCGATTCAATGTGTGGTTTCAACTCTTTATTTACTTCGTATTGTTGTGTTCTTAATCCTTTTTACATTATATTAGCGGCCCGTCCCGGCTTCGCACTGGTGGACATTTATTTTAAACATTTTGGGATATAAAAAATATAGCCTATGATACTCAGGGATAATGTAGCATTCTACGTCCAGCAGTTTTTGAGTTTATTCGTAACAAACATACATACATACAAAAATACAAATCTTTCCTCTTTATAATATTAGTATCTATAGATATAGATTACATACATTATACCATCTCAACCCTATAATTAGCCTTTGGCTGTTGGATGATGTATCAAGTAAATAAATTATAAAAATACAATAAAAATTTCGGTAGTTGCGCCATCTATTCAACTAAAACATACCATTGTCCTCATCCTTTGTTTATTTACAAATATCTATTTCTCTGAGAAGTTCAATCTTTTCAGCTTCTGTTATAGTATGACACTTTTCAATACTTTTGCGTCTTTGTTCATTCGAATGTTTAAATTAAACTGTCAAGAGTCATTATCATAACCTCTAGTAGTACAAATATTGCTAAAGTTTGAAGGGTAAAGCTATATTATTATTTGTGGGTATAGTAGAATGCATTCTATTTATTATTTCTGTGCAGAAGCACATCCGGAAACATGTGCGGCTACAATTTAGAAATCACAGAAAAACAAAAAACAAGTAGCTTCCAGAAACTGTAATCTACTTTAACCTTAATGGGGCGTTTTCATGTGTAATTGTCGGTGAATTTATAGCAATCTTTCGATGAGAGTTTTAGAAAATCTAAGCAAGTTAGAAACAATATCTCTTCACTATACCGGTTATACAAGTTTTCTTCTAGATATAAGAGAGACTGAGAGATAATACATTCAAAATAAGGAAAATAAATCACATTTTACTTATTAAGCGTAGGTATCATTACGTTTCCTAACCTTTACACACCTGTTGAATATACAGAAAATAGGGCACGGTGCTAAGTATAAACATGATCATACTCCGCAGAATACTTTTAGGACACTATTAGCACATGCATTAATCATAATTATTCAGAAAATTAAAAAAAAATTTCAAAAATATTTATTTATAAACTGTCATAAGATAGATCTTCGATATTTTTTGCGAAGTTTACTTACATTTCAAAAAACAGTTCCTTTTAAAATACTCTTTTTTGGCAAAAAAAAATTAATAAACAGTTTTTTCAAAATGTATCTATTATTTCAGTAAAAAAAATAAAGTTTTGTAAACTGATTTTTTTTTAAATTTTTGGATGGATCACATTTTCAAATTACAGGGTTATTATGGGTACTCTGGGCTGTAAAAATTTCTTTCAACATTAGTTTTTTCATCAATAATATTTGTAAATTGGCTGTAGATTTTGTAGAAATTTGTAAAAAGCATTTTTTTAACTTTCTTCAAATTGATGTCAAGGACTGAAAAAAAAAGTTTTCTGCGAAAACTGCCTTCGGATTTACTGTGATTTCTTGCAGAGATATCGATGATTAAAGACAAAAGTGTTATTTTCCATACAACTATCGATATCTCGGCAACCAATAGTCGCACGGAGACCTTTCGAAAATTAAATTGAAGCTGAATAAATAAGCTAATTGGCTTCTGTATTGATTAGGGTTGAAAAAATTCCATGGGGAGTCCTAAATAAAATAAAAAATTTTCCCTCAAGGTATTCTTTTGTTTACTCGATAACTGTATCTCAAAAAAAAATTTTTGTTAAAGATCTTGAAACTAGAGACTTCAAGCTTTAAAACGCTTTTTTATTTATCTCGATACGACCATATTTCACGGAGATACAGCCATTCGAAAGTCACTCAAAAATTCATGAAAATTTTTTGTTCTATCGTATGATTTTTTATCTATAAGGTTTATATTTTATCTTAAGGTATATTTGAATACATCTTGTATATAACTTTTAAATTAATTCCAAGTTCAAGGGAACTCCTTTGTCTTAAATTAGATCGACAGATACTTTGATTACATTTAAATATACTGCACCTTTGTTGACAACAAATACCATTTCCGCCAGTTAAATATGGACAGTTATAACTTCACCGCTACTCCTGACTACGCGCTTCCATGTTAAATCTCGAAGGCTGTAATTAAGTAATTATAAAAAGCAACAAACGCAGAATTATGAACGGTTATCTCTCCGTACAAATCATCGTAGATTTTCTCATGGAAATGCGATAATCGGTGCAGGGGAGTGCCGCACGGTAAGCCGCCGCCTCTCTGGTATAAGTTTCAGCAAACTAGAGCAGACTCGGTGACCTTGTCATGCTCCCCGCGAATTCCACCTTCCGGTGCCGCGGGTGTAACCGTGTCATGTACCACTAACGTGTTCGATGTGTTACGAGAAACGGCGTCGACATAAATGGTACCGCGTATGTTCTCGAGTACTGATAGAAATAATTTAATTCCTTCAAGGGCAAAGTAGAATTGAATGATAACAAAATGTATGATGAAAACTCTCACGTTTTGTGATTGAGGGTAATATCAGACTGGCGAAAAAATTATTTGGTGGAAGATGAGTAAAAAATTATATTTGTTAATTAAAATAAAAGCGACTTCAATTATTGGATTGCGTAAATATCATAAAATATGAAGTATGAAAGAACTAATATTAAGTAGAATTTTACTTAAATCCAAATGTTTTGCCAATTTGCGACATTGTTTATCCTCTCCACCTAGTCCATATCCCATTGGTAGATCATCTGTTGTTGGGACTAGTTCAAAATCACAAGATTTAGATACTAGCATTATCTCTAGTGAATATTATATTAAATATGTATAAACAAACAAATAATTTTGCTTAATGCTGCAAATTAAGTTTTTTAACTACGATGTCAAGTGAATTTCAATAAATGAAAAAAGTAGGTACCCATATCGCGACTATTTATTTTGTAGAGAGTAGAAAATAACTCGGTAGTTGCTAAAATTTCACATTAGAGAAAACATATCTAATTGTTCTTATATTGTCGTATTGCCATTAAGATTTTGGTAGTTGTCCGTGCCTCTGTCCGATACGCAGGATCGTTCGTGCGGTTGGGAAACTAAGAAGTGTGGTGGTATCCTTGCTACTGGCCGCCTCGGTTAGTTCCTTAGGCTTCAACGATCTTGCCATCCCTCAGCTCGTTGTAATGGGCTTCAGGATGGGGTTTCATGATCTGATTCATGATGTACGGAGACGTATTGGGGCACTATAGTCGCTATGCAAGTTTCCATTCACATTTAGGGTTTCAACTGAACCTTTAGAATATTTTGCACTGACTGACCTTAGGATATTTTATTATCCTACGCCTCATAGGAGGGTTAGGTTAAGACAGCTTGAGGTGTCGGTTGTTGATGATTTACCTCTTGAGGGTCTTTTCATAGGTGGGACTGACCTAGGCGGAAAGAATAAGGGGTTGAGGGTTTGACAGTAGGTAGAATCTGGAGTTCGTATGCGTGGTTGCCTGAGAAGGAATTACTGAATTTTATAATTTTATGATATTTAACAATACATTTATTAACGATAGACATTGTCAGTACTGCCTTTAATATTCTTGTACATTTTTGAGCGTGCTACTAGCACTGGGCAAATGCCCAGAATCGACGTTCAATCACATCTCGATCTAGTCTCCGGCGTCTCTTAGATTGGTGCGTGGCTCTCCAAATCCCCGGTAAACTAACGTTTTCAAAATAATAGCGGCTCCTCAAAATTTAGGCCTCTAAGGCCTCTCCGCATAATGGAATTTCTCTGAATGCTTTAGATTAATGACGTTTAGGGTGTTGTATGTACAATATTTGGCCTCGAGACATAAATCGCGTGTTGGGGATGATGGCTAGGATATTGGGGCGATTTTTGAAGGCGGATGGAGCAATCTCCATCATCTAGAGCTGCCTCTACAGCAATGTACAGAGCTGTGGTTGAAGTGTTCAAGCGGAATCGAACGCAACGGGACAAAATTTGGAAACAACGATGAAAATTTAACGGTTTATTCTGGTTTTCCAGCCCCTATAGAAAAGATAGACAATTTTGAAAAAAATAGTCATTTACTGGGGCGTAACAGATACTCAATTTTTCAGTGGAATTCGTCAATTCTACCATAAAATCTCACATATAATATTACTATTATACTGATACTAAGTAAGATGTGAGCATTATGTAATGACTTGTGGAGTAGTTTTAGCTTTTTCTGTTTGTTGAGTATACTTTGCCACCTGTGAAAAATTAGAAAATAGAATACGTAGACCATTGGCAAAAAGGTCAATCCATTGTAATTTTTATTAAATTAAAATTTCACATTGACGAAACACACAAATAAAAAGATAAAATATAAACATCGCTATATCGCGCAGTTCAATTACACATTTCGAAAAATCTATATTTTTTCGTCAAATATCATTTATAGATTAACAATTAACATTCCTTTTCGAATTTTTTAAGTATAATTTTCTGAATTGCTTACACTAAAGAAATGCATTTTATTCCTAATTAGTATTCTAAATGGCATTGTATTAAGTACACTGAATGTGACAACAGGAAAATGTTGGATATAAAATGTGTATTGCTTGCTAACACAGTTTTATAATTCTATAAACAACATTGCAAATGGAACATAAAATTGATAACACATAATAATATTTAAATAATTCATTATAGATTTTATTTCATATTCATTCATCCGATTCATTCGAATTTCACTCGACTCTCGGTCCTGACCTACGAAGTCGTTTGCAGAGTCTCTAAACGCGAAAGCGAAATGTAGTCGATGCTCGAGGATATTTAGCCGACTGTCTCTGTGAAGTAAAAAATGTTGATCGGATATCGAAATTATCACACATGTTTCGATTTCAATCGTGAAATTTGTTGACAGAGTCGCAAACCGCTCCAAAACATCCAGATTCCACGAGAGGGAAGTCATGAATCCCCAAAATATCAGAATCTAAACTGAACAGCAGCACCCGAGAACTGGAGAAGATCTTGCAGCTCAATAACCAGAGCAGAGGTCTCTGGTCTGGTCTCTGACCTGAATTCAAGCGCATTTGTTGCTTTTGGATACGTTGATAAAAATAGATATAGAATATGGATTGTTGACAGTTTTATGACTAAAAATTAATGAATCAAGGGATTTCAAAAATTTTGTGCGAATATTACAATTTTACTACAAATGTGTATTAATACTTTAGTTGCGGAACAAATCAAGTTTGCTTACTGGGTAGTTGAAAAATATTTGATCAGTTACCAGTTTCGACGAACTATTGAAGCAAATATTGATTCTTGTATGCATTTTTCTACAAAAAGTATGGAAGTTTTTTAAGGCCGTAATTTTTAATGTTTTGTGTAATCGCTAATACGTTTTAATAATTCAAACTTCATGCTTTATCCTCTATTATTCATTTGATTGTCACAGTATTGCAACAAGCTAGAGCACAACGTAATTACTGCGTTCATCAGTAATACTATTAGTAATCTCATCCGTGTAATTAGTACTTTGGTTTGCATTTTTTTCAAATTTATATATATAATTTTAGAGATCGTGGCACTTCAATTAAATTTCGTAAATATCTAATAAATAAAATTTAAATTGAAGCGGTTACTACATTATTGTTTTGCTTTAATACAATTGTCATTAAAACAGAAATATTTAGTAGGTATACTATATCGGATAGACGAATGTTAACAGACTTCAAATCTGTCTAGCTTTAGTCTGCCAAGGAAATGACCTAAATCGCGTAGTGAATACAAAAGTTTTTGCTCTATAAGTGCAATAAAATCAGTGCTGACCAATACATGTAATTTTTTAAAGTGTTTGATGTATTACATATTAATATTAATTTATACTTACTCAGTATTCCTTGCGCATTCGCCATTATTGTAATTTTAAATTTAAATGAATAATTTATTAAACACGTTCTGTTAGGTTGTACAGTTTGAGAATAAGTTATCCACTGGTCAATTAAAATCAGATAATAGAATTTTCTTGTATTTTCATATACAAACGGAACTATATTATTATTCACACCGCTCCGTAGCGGTAATTTTTTATCAGAAATATACCTTTGTTCTGGTGACGCTAGATAAAACATTTAGTTGTAAAACTTTTTTCCATTCAATTTTTTTTTAAATAAGAACCAATTTGATAAAATTAACAGTTGAACTTTACTTTTCAGAAATTCTCGACTTCGACATACGAAAAATTAAGTTAGAATAGTTTTTTCTTCAAAATGAAAATATTAAAAGTTATTTTGCAAAATGAATCAAAATATGACAATTTACAAACATCATTGATGTTATATAGATTTAGAACCACTCTTTTTAAAAAAGCAAACATAACATGCTACATACATATAATAGGCGAGCGGTTCACCCCTATAAAGATGCTTCTAAATGAAAGTAACTGACTAAATTTTTAAAACAAAAACCTACAGCATAAAACTTTTTTATTTTATAGTGTATTTTTCTGATAATTTAAATATTTTTTTATATTTTTCGGCGTGGTCAATCAATTATAAACAAAAAAGTTGTAAAAAAATTACTCGTTGAATGGCTTTGAAAACAGTTTTTGAAAAACATGACGAAATCGACAAACTTTCGGTATTTTTTTCTCAAAAACTACTGAACAGAGTTTAATTCTAAAAAAAGCATAATAATCGGCAGATCTACTTTAAGATATATTTTTTTGGTATAGGTCATTTATTTTATTGAAGGTCTAAAGCGAGTAAAAAAAACAGTACAAATAGTGAAATTGTAACTCTTGATCCATTGACACATGGATGGAAAATCGAAAATGGTTGTTTGGATTTTAATTATTTCGAAGGAGAAACTGCGTTAGATATGCTTCAAAAATATTTTTGTTCATGTAGTGGAAAATTGTAACTGTTTGTCATCGAACCTGGAATGCTGTGCAGTCTGTACGTGCTCAGATGAATGTCAGAATGTTCCATCCGAAATTGATAATGAAACGTTTATTTCAACTCAAGATCTTGTCGCAAATAACGAAAAACTTATTATTTAAAAATTAAATCTTAATATTTTTGTAAAATAAAAATAAAATAATTATCCTATACAATAAATTATCCAATAACTTTTTTATTTTTCGAGACCGCTAGATCAATTTATTATTATTAGGGTAATTTTACAATTTAAAAAGCTTATTTAGTTTAGTTTTGGTATAACTTTCAAGTCAATTTTAGCCATTTATAAAACCAAAAATCGAATATTTAAATTCTACTAATTACTTGCAAAAACCTTACTCCGGCTACAAAACCAAACAAAATGATCTTTTGAACATTTGTACTGTTAACATATATCGATTTAAAAATTTTTTTAATAATTTTATTATAAATATAATCTAATCTAAGATACTCGTATTGTCAAAAGAAAATTTTAATTTGAAGTGTTATCATAATTTTATTTTTTTACTCGCTTTAGACCTTCAATAAAATGATTGACCCATACTAAAAAATGTATATCTTAAAGTAGAAAATCTGCCGATTATTACGTTTTTTTTAGAATTAAAATCTGTTCAGTAGTTTTTGAGAAAAAAATTCCGAAAGTTTGTCGATTTCGTCACTTTTTTAACATAAATTGTAAATATCTCGGAAACGAAGCATTTTTCGAATTTTGGCAAAGAACAAAAAGTGTTTATTTAGGTCCATTTTACAAAAAAAAAACTATTTTTACAACTTTTTTGTTTATAATTGACTGACCACGCCGAAAAATATAAAAAATATATGTAAATTATCAGAAAAATACACTATAAAATAAAAAAAGTTTCATGCTGTAGGTTTTTGTTTTAAAAATTATTATTTTATTTAGGGGTGAACAGCTCGCCTATAAAATTCTACTAAAAAATATTTTCTGCAGTAAACAGGAGTATGTATGTGACAGAAAAATTACCAGGGCACCACCAAGGGCTGTAGACATACAATGTCAGAGTTTTGAAAATTTAATTATCTCCATTTTCAAGAGAAAAGGATTTCCCAAGTATTTATTTCTTAAATAAATCTCTTGTACATCATTTTCAAATTCAAAACTTCAACTGAAAAATCTATACATATTTACAAAAACACAAAACATTAGATACTATAACATTTCGTTAATATATTTTGATGCAAAATAAGATGCATACGCAATTTTTTCTCAAGGACTTTTGTTTGGCAAGTCTTTACACATATTTTACCTTATTGTATTTTGATTTCATTTCCTTTTGATGATAAAGGAAATAGGGTGCTGTGGATTCTTAATGAAGTCCTTTATATTTGCAAATTTGGAGAGAAAACATTTCAACCTATAGAAAGTTACTATTGTTTTATTCTTAAAGAATTTAAAGACATAATTTGCTTAGATACAATATCTTTAACGACGATTGCATGAGGAAAATGATCCCAAATATATCTTTTGTGAATTTGAAAATCAGGTTTTCTGTTTATTTCAAGTTTATTTTTAATTTATTGTAATATAGTGCCTTAACTTTTGGATTTATCTTAAATTTAAAACACAAACATTTGCTGTAAATTTAATTAGTAATTTATATATTTTTTTTCTATTAAAGCCTATTATTATTATTGAGTATTCATTAGCAAAGGAGAAATATCATTCATACCCAAAAGAAGTAATTTTCTTAATAATGTAACTAGAATGACTTAGCCTTACGCAGATACCTTACTGTTTACGAATTTCATATGTAATGAGATAAATGGAGATTTATAAGTAATATATACAAATATTAAAGACTCACCAAAGATAGTTTCATACTACTGTTACTACAAAGGAACGAATAATAAAGAATTTTCATCCTTATTTCAGTATAATCCGCGTCTATCTTTTCAAGAAAAGCGTTATTTATATCTTGGTGTCCATATTTTAATTGTTTATTGCCTTCACTAAATTGATCATTTGTAAATTTGATTTAAATACGTAGTCGCATATTTACATATTGAATTAATTATATTCATTAATATATTTACGTATTGTGGGTGAGATACTACCTACAAAGTGTATATCGTAACTGGTCTATGTCCGATAGTTCACCTGACGAATAATTTTACTATTTATTAGATATTGCAGGTGCAATGCTGGTTAGGGTTTTAGTTCACGCAAATGTGAATTTAATTTTATACTGTCTAAGTCTATAGTCTAACATTGAATTTATTACTTCTCTTAATTATAAACAACAAATTTCAAAGATTTTGCTTTTACGTTAGTAAACAGAGTATTTTTTAAGTTGTAATTTCTTTTTAACACGATATAGAGCTGGAAAAAATAAAAATATTTTTCAAATTATGTTTTTTTTGAAAACCTATAAATAAAGAAAATAGAAAACTAATCTTATAATATTGGCTTACCTCAACAATATATTCAAAATTATGACCATTATTTTGTTATTTTAGTCTTGTACATCAAACATTTCATACAATTCACAAAACTGTACCTTTATCCGTAGTCTTCAGGCATTAATGCTTCAACTTATGTGATATGGTCAAAGCTTATTTTCAAGTGAAGTAGTCCATATTATTAGACACCTCGACTTACTGTGAAATGCCCTGTTTCTCGAGCTCTTTGAAGACATAAAACAGGCCTACGAGTTGTGGGATGAAATCACAAGGAAAATGCTTGTCATACAGTTGCGATGCTATGGCAGCATTTTGGTAACAGTCTCCATATAATGTCATACGAATTAATTCTTCATCACTGTAAATTTAGACCATTTAAAAAAATATATATGTTTAAAGTACAACGGTTTTGCCTTGGCTTATTACATGGTCACCGCTAGTTACTGAATAATATTGCACTTCCTTAGCCTTAACTAGAAATCTTTGACCTACCCTTGTTGTTCTCGGGCTAGGCTCTATGAGGGGCGGATCCGCTATTAGAGTCCCTGGATCGCCCTGATGTTCATTTCGTTTCTTGTTGTTGGTTCTAAGACCGCTATGTTTTTGACCAAATATTTTTGAGTTAAAACAAAGCCCAACTTAAGAGAAACTTAACTTAATGTAAAAATATAATGACACTTTCCTTTATGAAATGACAACAAAGAACCCACATTTTGTCGTGCACCATTAAAATAACTGCAATACAACAACTGCAATCATGATATCTCTTGCAATAGCTCAACCTACTCGCATATTGAAATGATATTCTTAATGATGACAACGCCAACAACGTTATCTTAAAAGTTATCGATGTAATCAACACCTTCAACATAAATTGCTTATTAATGCTATACCTGCCGCCAGTGTATTAGCTTATTGTATCCATATTAACGTCCTGGAGAATGTTCTAATTTAATTGTTTGAATAATTAAGTAAGCAACAGGACGAAAGTCAACAAGGTTGATAACTTGACAATTATTATTAAACAGTGGGTGTGCTCTCCAATGGTGACATTTTGCGACATGATCTTACTTTCAGCGTTTGCATTATTATCGATTAAATGTATTCGTATCTACCATTCAAGCGGCCGAAGTAAAAGCACTGACAATCGCCTTGCCATTGTTTCAAAATATAAATACAAATACTGCTTTATTGTTAGTCGCTGTAGGTAAAAGTTGTGTGTTTCGATTTAATATATGTTCGGGTCACGTTTATTAAACGGTTGGGTCGAGCACCAATAAAAAAATTCGACACTTGAAAGGTAACAGTGGTCTAAGCATACTAAATGGATAATAAAACCTAAATATTTCTATTAGCGTGAAAATTTGCCTCCCTTATTAAACTTGTACATTTCCATTTAATGAATCATATGTACGTATATTTTGTTGTTGTTAGTTTTTGGAGATAAAAATAGACAAAACTAAATTTATAAGATTAACCTCTCAACTAGGAAAGATGATCAACGGTCTGGCATATTATTTTATCATTTAAAGTGGATTCTCGTCCAACGAGATATTTCTTCAGATCTTCAGAAATAGGTAATCGCTGGCAGCCAAATCAGAAAAAAATAAGTCATGCGGAAGCACTTCCAAGGTCATAAAGTTGTGTAGTAAAGAACACTTTCTTTTTCGTAAGGTGTGGACGTTTAACCTGACCAAGACCCTTCAGTTAGTTCAATAGTGAAGCGTAATTCTCATCGGTGATGGTCATGCCTTTTCCAGTAGTTTGTGAGCACATGCACATCATGAGAATCTTAGAAAATCACTTTTCCTGCAAACGGAACCTTTTTGGCTTTTTTACTCAATTTCACTTGCTCCCAACAACTGTTTGGACTGTCGCTTCATTTCTAGCTTACAACAAATCCATGTTTCATATTCTATTATAGAATGTCTAAAAGACTCGGATATAGATAAATTACTCCAAATACTTTTGAGAATTCATTTGAATACGTTTTTCGTCAATTGTTAAAGCGGCACCCATGGAGCGGAAAGATTTTTCATCCTCAAAATATCTTGTAAAATGTAGTGTAGCAAGCTTGAATAATTAAGAGCACGGGAAATTGAATGCATAAATTTTTCATAGCCTGCAATTATACTAGCCCAGAATAGAAAAGGGCATCAGCAGTAACTTGTAAATACTTATTTAGTCTAATCTACACTAGTGGAAAAAAATATGGGATCAAAAAAAAAATCTAAATTTTTGGCGATTTTTCAAATGGCTGTATCTTTGATAAAAATGGTCGTATTGGAGTAAAAAAAAGCAATTTGAAGCTTGAAGTTTCTAATTTTTGGATCTGACAAAAAAAATTTTTTCAAGTAACACGTATCGCGCAATCTTAATGAATATCATGAAATTTTTTTGGATATTATTTTTGGTGTACGGACTTGAAAAAAATTTTTCCAACTTAACCGCCTTATGGATTAGATAGGTTGTTCATTTAGCTTCAATTTCGTTCAAAAAAACGTGATCCTTTATTTTTTTTTAAAAATTCAATCGAATGAAACAAAAAAACGGCTTGATGGATCGAATTGAAACTTTGTAGGGCTTTTAGGGGTACAATGACCTGTAAAAGGCACAATTAACATTAGTCATTTTCCCAATATTCTCAATGTGGCAAGTGACTTTCTAGAAGACCACCAAAAGTCCTATTTTTTACGGTTTTTCAGTCATGTTAAGGATACAATTTTTTTTTTTAAACCGTGCCAGGACCTTGTAGAGAATTCATTCAAGTTTCTGAAACCCACCGTCGATTTTCTGTGCAACCATTGGTTTCTGAGATATCGATGAACAAAGAGAAAGTTATCCATTTTCATTCAAAGTCCGTTAGCTCAGCGAGAAATGGTCGTATCGAGACCAAAAAAAAAAATAAATTTAAGCTAAATTAACAACATATCTAATCCATAAGGTGGTTAAGTTGGAAAATTTTTTTTCAAGTCCCTACACCAAAAACAAGATCGAAAAAATGTCGAAACATTTTTTTTCATGATATTCATTAAGATTGCGCGATACGTATTACTTGAAAAAAATTTTTTTGCAAGATCCGAAAATTAGAAACTTCAAGCTTCAAATTGCTTCTTTTTTTTACTCCAATACGACCATTTTTATCAAAGATACAGCTATTTTAAAAATCGCCGAAAATTTATATATATTTTTTTTGATCCCTTAATTTTTTCCACTAGTGTACTTGCTGTAAGTTTTTGGGTTTATATCTGGACTCACATTTAAACTGGAAGAGACATTGTGAATTTTTAACATCTAAACTCGCATCTGTTCATTACCTTTTTTTAACATTAGAAATGTAATTGAAACTGACCATTTACTAAAACTGTATTATGCGCAAGTTGAAAGCCGACCAAGGTATGGAATTGCCTTTTGGGGTGACTCCACTCTCTCACGTGATGTTTTTGTGGCGCAAAAGAGAATATTGCGATGCATTGCTGATGTCCCTACCATAGTATACATTCATGCCGGGAACTATTTAGTAAATAAACTCTTAACCCTTTTTGGCCTTTATGTGTTTGAAATACGTTTGTTTGTTTTTAATAATAAATCTAAGTTTTTAGCTAACTGTGACGTCCATAACATAAATACTAGAATAAAGAATGATTTGCGTACGCCTTACTTTAGAGTAAATATTGCTTTTAAAGCTCCAAGTCGGATTGGTGCCAAAGTGTTCAACAATCTTCCAGAAAATATAAAAAATATTAAAAGTGTAAATGCTTTTAACTTCAATCTAAAATTGTAGGTATCTTGTTGAAAAGTGCTTATATAGTACCGCAGACTTTTATACTTAATCAAATATTACTTGTAACGTTTATTTACTTTTTTTTATATTATATTTTATATATTTTATGTTTTATTACATATTACGTGTGTTTAAATATTTGTTAAAATATAATTTCTTTTTTAACAACTTGTTACGACGTTTCTTATACATTTTTATATCTCAAAGAATAAATAAATATCTGTCTATCTACCTAATTACAAATGGTCAAAAATATAACGAGTATGGCATTATGCAAAACAAAAGTTTTAATATTGAAAAAGAAAAAAGAATCGGAATATGTAGTTAATAATAATTTAGATATTTAATAATGACAATATTATCAGATGTATTTTTGAAAATATGATATTTTTTTGGAATTAGTCATCGCGGTTTACTTTTATAGTAAAATTTGATTTAATAACGTACATTATCTATTAACATTCAAGAAAAAATTAATTCAATATCAATTTGAATAAAAAAAGATCCCACTTTTTAAACCTCTCATTTTGTATATTGAAAGATTACTTTAGAAATTCTCGAAAATAAAAATAACACCCTCCTTTTCAAAAAGTACTTTCTAGTTTAAAAATCAGAAATAAACTCGAAAAACTAAAAATATTTTACTTTTATTTTTGTTTTATAAAACCACATCTCAAAACGAACAAAATGAAAAACAGAGTTTATGATATCTTTAGTTTTCGCCAAGTTACAGGTATTTGACATTTTTTTTACCCAAAATATTCAATTAATGCTCATAACTTCTTGAGGGGTTGAAATAAAAATTTGAAATCTTTATGAAAGCTTCTAACGAGCGTTCAAATAAAAACGTGGTCGAAGTTGGCTCTGACATATTGGACGTAGGGAGTAGCTTATAGCGACCAACTTAACCTCATTTCTCAACGAGCTGTATAGTAGCTGTCAGTTTCAATAACGTTAATGACTATATAACTTTATTTTAAAGAATAATCGTGATAACAATAACAAACAATTAAAGGAGCTGCAAGCACTTTTCACACCTGTTCCTCAAAGAATTAAAGACATTTTCTAAGATGCTCGGGGTATTGTTAATTTCACGAATCTTGTCTATAAGTCGAGCCTGCAGATGGTTTAAATCAGGAATAGGCACTTCAAAAATAGTGTTTTTAAGGTAAGGCCATAAAAAGAAATCACACGGCGTAATATCACATGACCTCGGTGGAAATTCATGTTCAGCATTGAGACTTATTAGTCGATTTTGGAAAACTTCCCTCAACATATTCATCGTCTCGCCTGCCGTATGTGCCCTTGCGCCATCTTGTTGCCAGTAAAAGTTTGTAATTTCGTTTTCTTCCAGCTGGTTAACAAACGGAGGGATAATTTCTTATCTATACCTTTGCGCAGTAAGGGTACCATTAAAAAAAATAGGTCCATAAATCTCCTTCGATTGAGAGCACATCAAACTCCAATTTTTTGAGCGTGTAGAGGGCCCTCGACAAAAAAGTTATCTGGTTTTTCAGAAGACCACATTCTCATATTCTGTGAGTTTACGTAACCACTTAAATGAAACCAGGCTTCATCAGAAAAAAGGTGATATTATGAAGTTCACCGTAGTTGTTTAAAAACCATTCACAAAATACAGCCCGTCGCGGAAAATCAACTTCATGAAGTTCTTGCTGACAAGTTAAACGATAGGAGAACAAACGCAAATCTTTAACACTGTGTGGCAGGTACCGACTGATACTCCCACCATTTGTGATAAAACACGTACAGAAGTTCTTGGCGCATTTTCCATTATTTGTTGGACATTTTCTTTTAATTCTTCAGTCCGCTTTTTAGGTCGGCCGCTTCCTTCTTTTCTTGTTACACTGCCCGTTTCACGAAAAACATTAACACAACGCTGAACTGCACTTTGAAAAATTTTGTACTCAACAACGCCGGGAAATTGATTTTGAAATTTTATGAAACATTCCTCAATAGAATACTTCCATATTCCATCAATCTTGCGTCCATTTCTAAAGTAGGAATCTATGATAAACACTTTTTGTTCTTGAGAAAACACCATTTTAAACGCTTTTTAAAACGAAAATATTCAAATTGCATGATAGCGGCGATATAGCGGTTTGACAGATGGCGTTTAAGTTCATTTGCTATACGCTACGCCCTACGTCCAAATATTCAGAACCAACTTGACCACGTTTTTATTTGAACGCTCGTTATAAATGGGTAACAAATAATAAAAAAGTCAGGAAAATTAAAAATAGTCGGGTCATGATCTCCGTGACGTCAAGACCAGTATTTCTTGATAATAAATCGCTTACTAAAAGTAAATGTCACACTGTTATTTACTATTAACATAAATTCACAGTATTCACAGTATTCAAAAAATGATAGCTAGGACCATACAGATATACCGAGTTCCCGTTTTTTGAGCCGTACCATGGGGACCTCGGTTATCCTTAGAGATAAAAGATGGGTCAAATTACAGCAATGTTGTGAAATTTAGATATGGTGGTAAGAAATTTCATCTGTCTTCTCTCATTTTGATGTTACTGAATATTAAAATTTCTCTTCAGCTTGTTACTCGTCACCAAGTTCCCCAACTTTGTCTTAATTCAATCAATACTATGTAATAACCCATTGTGAGATATTACTATATTCTATTTGAATATTATTCGAAGCGTTGAAATAAAAATTATGGTAATATAGGTACAATCAAATATTGCAGCTCAAGTATTTAAGTAATGAAGGCTTTCTGTGACAATTTCCAAAATACCTACCTTAAATTATCTCACGGTACAAACTGGAATACATCTCGAGCAATGCACCTTTGTCGTTAACCTCAGCGGTTTATCATGTCGGGATTTGGAAGCGGATATCTTGTCACATCCGCAAGCATGATTTGTTATGGTCCACCCGAAGGAGAGTATTGACCCTCAAATTAAATAACTCGAGACGAACACGCTATGTCGGGAGTTCCTTTCTGGTAAATTTCGGTGCAGGTCGTTGCATCGACTCTTAAGACGCTCTTTTATCATGTTTTTCATTTTTTTTAAGAGTGTATTGATGAAAGCAAACCTGCTATCGCAATGGGGAAAATCGCCTGTAATTTAAGAATGGAAGATATTTTATGTTAGCAATAAATCAGAGTTTTTAATCTAAATTTCTTTAATATACAAAGTTTAAAATGTGTAATATCAAATGTGGAGAATATTTTATATTAGAAGTGTTTTTAATATAATTTTTTTTAATATAAAAGCTTTAAATTGAACATTATTCCTAATTGCAGAATAGAAGTATTCTGCATATTTTGCAGTGTTTTATAATGGATCTATTACATTGAGAGACTATTTTACTCATCAAAATAAAGAAAATATTTAATAAACATAGGTCCTCAATACCTTTGTTTTCGAAATATACAGTGTTCTTTTTTAAATATCACCTTGTTTGTAAGGCAGATAGATATCTATACAGAAAATTTAATAATTAATTAATATCTTACAAATTAAAAGTTGTCATCAAATCTTACGGTATTCGTTATTACAGCATTTTATAAAATATCAGTATATTTTTTTTTATGAATTTTTAAAAACTTAAACCAACTAAATAAATAACCCTGAACATTTTTTTACATTGGGAATGTACCTTCAAATAGTTTAAATGGGCTGTGTTCTAATTGAATGACAAATAATACGAGTGCGTTGATACTCCTTTGTCTGCAGGACAAAGTGACATTGTTTAGTTTTTGTTGGCGACATACTAATTACTACTACTAATTTACAATACAGTTGTTGTAATTTTTTTGAAAATATTAAACCATGGTAAATTTATAACAATTGTTGATCCATAATTTGTGTTACAATAAGAATTATTTTTGGCCATCAGTATTTCAACGCGAAAAAGAAATAATAACTTGAAAATAATGAAGGATGAAAATAAGGATCTAATTAAAAATATGTTTTTGTTTGTTGTAAATTTTTCTAAAACAGTAAATCAAAAATGGAAGCTAAATTCAGTATTACTTACCATCGTGATTTTTGAATCTGTATTTTTTCTCAATTTATTCCGAGAAAAGCCAGTGGTTTGCCAATGTGGCACAAATTTTAATGTAGGTATATAATTTTAGTCATCGTTTAGTATTAAACTTTTGTCTAGATAACAACTGGAATTTACTCACGTCAGAGTTAGTTTTAGAGGAATTTGATTTAATTAATGAAAACTGTACAAAGTGAAGACTCAGGTATATTTTTAAGAGAACATGATCAAATATTTTTTGTTTTTGTCCTTATTTAATTTTTAACTTATTGAATTTAATATAATAATAAATTTCTAGCTAAATGTGCTGAAGATGGAAAACCAAATATACAGGGTGTTGCAAAATGTTATTCAGACAATTCTAGAGCAGATACTACATCCAAAAATACGAAAAATTACTATAAACGCAGATCGCAAATGCTTTGTTTTAGAAATAGAGGATGTCAAAGAAAAAATGTTTTTATTGATAATTTCTTAATTTTTCATTGGAAATAGTTTAAATTTATACTTATATTATCAATATTAATACAAATATAGAAACATTGAAGTCAAGATACAAGAGCTTGATACTAAATGTTTAATGTTTCTTTAAAAATTATTTGCAGTTTTTAAAAATCTTCAATAGCTCGAAAGCCGCTCTCTAAATGACAAATGTGCAAGGGGGCCTTTATGATCTAAAATAAATGTTTCTAAAAATAAAGTAAAAACCAGTAGAAAAACTAGTGGCCTATGTTTTCTGGTCAAAAATCAATAGATAATCCCCCACATCTACGCCCCTGATAGGTCTGAAATGCAATCGATTATACCTTATAACCTACGCATCATAAATGTATTGATTCAAATTTAAACGATTTATAGGAATGTTTACTGCTCTAGAATACTCTGAAAAACATTATGCAAAACCCTGTATTTTATTTTAAAAAGTTTCACCTGATCTGACAAAATCGATTTATTTTTATTAAACTGAGCTTCAAATGTCAATTAGATAGATCCCTTATTCAGCAGTGAAACAAATATGTACATACACAAAAAGAAACGTACATTTTTCTCAAAATAACGTGGACTCTAGTCTTCACAGATCGTTAAGAGAGAAATCAAATTGATTAATCTTTTTTGAATATCTTCCTATGAGACACTGTCTAATCAAAATTTGAGGAAAAGAAATATGCCCTTTTATGAAACTTCAAATGAACTGTAAAACATTAAAATGCTACAACTCACAGACGTGGCCTAAGAAATCACTACATTTAAAATTTTAAATTACATAGAAAAAATGCTATGTGCAGGGTGTATACAAACTTTTACTTTCAATGGTATTATAAATATTGTTTAAAGCCTTAAAGTTATTTTAAAGTTTTAAAAACCAATAGAGTTAGCAAACTAATGTTGGTTGTTGTTGTTACTATTTAAAAAACTTAATACCAGCAGTCATATAAGATAGTTGTCAACACCTTTATATAATCTACTTATAAAATCTTTGGTACCTAACAGAAATTAAAGGTTTTATTATTAAGACGACAAGCAACATTCTGCAACTCTTAATAAGTATCTGTAACACTACAAAAATCTTAGGGGTTATTGTTCTTACAATTACATACCTTTTATAAAACTAATTATTGTTTAAATAGCTTAAGGTAACAGAAAACGTTATTAGGGTGGAAATGTATGCAACCGCTGATAAAAAATACACATCTTTATGTCCAGGAATTTGTATAAACACATAAATGGTAAACAGAGTCGGTGTCGCGTTATCGATGGCTGCAGTGGTACCAAAAATATTCCCTCCTATTATCGTGGTAAGTTAGTAAGTATTAAAATGTAATAACAATATATATTCAATTGCAAAAAGTATTTTTGTCAACCGAATTTTAGCAGTTCGATTTATTTATTCTTCTAATACCCTCCAAAATATGTAAGTACCCTGCATATGTATGCTTATGGCTAGTCTGAGATCCTAAACCTTCGTGCAATCAGGATATTTTATACACTTTAAAAATAATGAGTAATTGTGCAAATGTCACTTATAACAAGCATTTCTGAAAACCTTTCTTCTGTTCAGTTTTCATTTCCCTTTTAAAAAAGTTAATTTTAATCAACTGCAAAAATAAATAAAACCAGTAATAGTGTGGTATAAAAATTTATTAGTAAAAAATTAAGAATTTAAAAGTCGTATGAAAAAATATGGATACAGAGATGCATGCTTCGTTAAAGCTGTAAATAAATAACGAAGAGTTACACTACATTCTCGTTTAGTTTCAAAGCCTCCAGATAGCAAGTACCGATATCGTATAAATCGTAAGAAGAAACCCTTTATTAGGCAAACCCGCTGCAAATGCGCCTGAAAATATAGACGTATGTTGCAATCAAGAGCGACGAAAATTGGCCGTCACTGGCGTCGATAAATTATTACTAACTACATTGCAATTAAATCCGACTATAAATCCGTACGACCAGTTCCTACTGCGGTATCTCGTTAAAAATAACTTTGGGGTAGGGCTTGCGCTGCCGTTTATGGAAGAGCACTAACCGATTGGGCGCCGCGCGCCGGTCAATTCGAGTCGACATTGAACGGCCTTCACGGCGACGGTATACAATCTCCGGGCGGAAAGCTCATCGCAGATGTTCGCCTAGCTAACGGGAAACTTCTAGAAGTAGTTGTTTGTTCAGTGTTTTAAACATACAGGCACTTAAAATTATGTAGTTTTGTAATTAGTTCTTGTACTTATACGTTAAAACTGTTAATTCCAATTAATTTTTAAGTTTTCCAATTTTATCTGCAAATTAAATAGCCTGAAGTCCTTAAAACTGCAATTTTTTCGTTTTTGGGATGGGGACTATTTCTCATAATATTATATCTCCAAACTTCTTCGTTTGTATTTCCTATGAACAATAAAAACATATACCTATAGAAATAGTTTATAACATTCTTCTAGAGAACATACCTAAGAGAAAGAAGGTATTACAGGGATGGTCAGAAGTATGGAATAAAATTCATATCTTTTGAATGAGTAAATTTTTTTTTAAAACGCCGAAACAAGTTAACTGATTTTGATTTTTTCCCATCTTTCCCACAGCTACCCCTACTTTTTTTTCAAATGGAAACATAAGGTACGAGGGGGCTCGTTGAAAAGCTTATAGAAAACTGAATCCAGCAATACCAAATAAACAAGTTTTATTTTTTCAATAACAAGTTTTTTTTTCAGTTAGAAATTGAAACAACTAGATAATTTACAAAAATAAATTCAATGTCGCAAATGCTGAAAATGCTCTCCATTCACTATTTGGCATTCTCCATGACGATAGTAAAAGCTGTCCACAGCATTGTGAATGACTTCAGGGGTGTCAAGGGGGATCTTGGCGGCCATTCAACTGTACCGCGTCTACCAATCCAGCGATTTGGAAACATTTCATCTAAGTATCTTCGAACATCAATACTAAAATGTGGGGGAGCGCCATCTTGTTGGAACCAAATTCTTTCATTCGGTATATCTGGATCAATTTCATGAGGGAAAATCACAGCTAGAGCAGGTATCAGGTCAAATGTTAGGAAATCCAGGTAGCGTGCGGCAGTAAGATTTTCTTCAAAAAAGAATCGGCCCAAGATTATGTTGTTGATGATATCTGCCCATACATTAACTTTATGTGGATGCTGCGTATGCGATTCGTATGTCCAGTGTAGATTTTCCTTGGACCAAAAGCGATAGTTGTGCCTGTTAACCACTCCATTTAAATAAAACGTAGCTTAATCCGAAAAAAGTACGTCTCGTTGAAAACCATTATTGTCGTCACACCGTCTCATGATTTCTTCACAAAATTGTAATCGCCTATAATAATCGTCTTCTAAAAGCTCTTGGACAAGACATACTTATAGGGGTGGTATTTCTCTTGTTTCAGAAACATTCGAATTGCAGTTCGAGAAGCATCGTGATTGCGGGCCAATGAAACAGTTGAAGTATGAGGATTTTCAACAAGTTCTAATGCAATGTCTAATTTCTTTTCTTTATTCAAAGCACGTGCCCGTCCAGTTTTGGGAAAAGTCTTTACTGTACCGTGTTCCTCAAATTTGTGAAATATTTTACTAACTGTCCCTTGCGAGATTTGGTTTTCGGGATATTTCGCATTAAATAAATCGCGCACTTCAGCCTGACTTCTTATTTTGTCTCCACATCCAAGCAATAACAAGATTTCGATGCGTTGCAATTCCGACAATACCATTGCAATTCAGTAAATAACTTGATTTTGACACAATAGTAACGTTTCAAACTCCAATTTACAACTAGAGCGAAAAATTAACCAGAAAGCCTGGCAAGTAAGTGGTACAGTTTCAAATTCTTTATTTTATTTTGTGCAAATTCATGGAGGATAAAACTGAAGATAATTAAATTTTATTTCACTTGTTAAGTAGGTGTTTTATACAACCCTAAAAACCTTGCTATTGAGAAAATAAAACTTGTTTATTTGGTATGGCTAGATTCGGTTTTTTATAAGCTTTTCAACGAGCCCCCTAATGCCTTATGTTTCCATTTGAAAAAAAAGTAGGGGTAGCTGGGGGTTAGAGGGTTGAAGAAAATTTAATTATTATTTAACCGAAATATGGGAAAAAATCAAATTCAGTTAACGTGTTTCGGCGTTTTAAAAAAAATTTACTCATTCAAAAGATATGAATTTTATTCCGTACTTCTGGCCATCCCTGTATATTTACAGAATGGCACACAAAAGTTATTTCTATGTATATCATTTGTATTATTATTATGTTTTTATTTGGAGCAAATTTCAATTTTGCGCCATTTGTGCGGTAAAGCGTTGCCAACGAAAAAAAAAGACAGCTTGGCAGCTGATAGTTCAGGGTTATTAAAAACGGAGAGCTACACGAAAGAACAAGGAGTTTTCACTGTTAAACAGTATTTTAAAAATAATTAAGGTTTGGCAGCTACAGATCGCAATTTTCGGACAAAACATGATCGGATCGTGATTTAACTCCATTAACTGCGAAGACATTAATTAAAAAAATCAAGAAGACTAGACAATTAATGATCTTAAATACTCTGGTCATCCTCCAACAAGTCATTCAACACAAATCATCGAAGCTATTCGTGAGAGTGTTGCTGAGAATCTAAGAACATCAATTCGGCGCCGTGGTTAAGAATTGGACATTTCAAGAATCTCTCTAGTGTATTCTCATAAAACATTTGCATCTTGCATCTTCATGCTTAGAAAGTTCAATTGACAATAACTGAAGCCTACTGACTACGCAAAGCGAAGAGAGTTTGTTAAATGGATTATGGACCAAGTGGATGGTAATTTTTCGAACAAAATCATCTTCAGCGATTGTCGCATTTGGGGTTCAGAAAATTCACGAGTGATTGTTGAGAAACAAAAAATGCATCTCCAACGTGTCACTGTTTGGTGCGGATTTTGGGCTGGAGGCTTCATCGGGACCATTCTTCCTCGAATATGAGGCTAGTCAGACAATAATAGTTAATGGTGCTCGCTATCACGATATGTGGTTTTAACATGACGGTGTCACATGCCATACCACCCGAGGAACAATTCAATCACTGCATGAGGCATTTCCTGGTAGTTTAATTTACCGTTTTCATGATCAGAATTTGCTGCTCAGATCATACGATTTAAAGCTGTTGGACTTTTTCCTTTGTGTTTTTTTTGCAGTCTAATGTTTATGCCAACAAGCCCACGCCCTCCCTCGCCTGGAAGGAGGAAATTAAGCGTTGTATTATCGAATTGACTGGTTTCATGGAAAATTTCGACAAAAGAGTGTGTATGTGCTAGCAAAGCCATTACCCGATATGCTATTCCATACATAACACTATACTGTATACTTTATGAATCAATAAAAAAATAGTCAAAAAATTTAATTAAAAACCTGTGTCTTCTATCGAAATTACTTCTTGCGTGAATTTTGGGGTACCCTTTATATTAATAACAGTTAAAATGTAATACTTTTAAAATATACTTCGGCGAGAGGATCTGCATGCGTCAAAAAATCCGTAATTAGTTGTGCATGTGATAAAACGGTTCATAGATTTCTCATACTCTACATACCAACAATTTTCGAATTAAGGCACTTATCCACTATGACAAGAGTTTATAAGCCCTATAATATAATGCTCTTAAGAAACCTACCTTTGTTTTTAGATTTTAACAGGTATTCTAGCTTTTAGTTACTGTATGTTTAGAAAGCATTCAGTTCATGTCAAATAAAAGATTCAGAAAAAAAGAGTAACTGTTAAAAGTGATATTAAATTGAGAAATAGTTTTACTCTAGTTGACTGTGCGTATCAATCACCTTCATGTGCATACAAAAAAAAACTTGTTAAAAGCCGAAACGACTTTATATGGGTCTTCAATGTCATCATATATTCCAGTATTACTTACTATAAAGACATTTTCATGTTTTTTAGTCTTGGCAACTCATTACAATGTCCCATGCTGTTTTCATTGGATTATCAGATGTTTGAATTTTGTTTTCATAAAACTACTTTTTGGTGGTTTATATTAGTTTTATTTTTTTTTCCTTTTACTAGTTAAATAAAACAAAATAGTTAGACATGAGAATTATGGTATTTAAGAAATTTTATTGTTTTAGTTATGTACTGTACTCTTGTACTTTAATGGTTACCCATGATTTATTTTTGTAAACTTTTTTAAAAGTAATAGTATAGATTAAAATAATATAGAAAAGTGCCATAAAATAATCAAAAGCACATTAATTTCGTAAATATCAGACCATATTTATAAATTCAAGGCTCTGTCAAATTCTTTTATGACATCATTAGAAAAAAAATCCCAAAAAAATATGTTTATGGCAGGTCTATCCGAAATTTCTAGAGCCTTAGCAGTATTATCAAAAAATAAACTTATGTCGCTATTAAGAGATCTATTGAAAATAATCTTTTTGTGCAAGATATGTGATCAAAATGACATTCGGCGTGAAACAATGAAGTCAATGAAATCATAATTTGGTAGCGTAGATATGATACTGGTTACATTTTCTTTAAACATTATGGCAAGTCACCGGAAACAAAAGTTTTGTTGTCATCTTTGATATGCAAATTTTAGTTTATAGAAAAATTATTATAGGCTTTTTTGGATATATTCTATTGTTTTGGTTATAATTTACCAATTTGTATGAATGATAGGTTTAGATTAGTGTAGAATTTACACAAAATATATTCAAATTGGCGATGGCTTCTCTGTGCTGCAATACACTTTTGTAAATATCTTTCTTACTAATCTTATTACTTTCTTGAACATCTGATAATTTTGCTAATACCTTTTGCTTAAACTTTGACACCCTGTAATTGAAAAATGACAGCTTCATGTGTAATACTATTATTTTCTTTTATTTTTTATTTGCAATATTTATTATTTTATTAATATGAGTAATTTGTGGACCACACTGTAGATGATAAAAGAGTGATCATTTCGTGATGATAATTTGAAAATTTTAGTAGAAGTTACGTTTTAAATTAGCTTAATATCCTTAAAGTAATGTAAAAATTGAGGCATTGAAACTAATTACAATAAATTATCGCCATTATTCATATTTTTATTATTTATGTTCATTACTATCACTAGCTTCTGCACTCTGAAGTGGTTTGTCCAGTTTTCGTAATTTTGGACACAAACAAAATTAAAATACTGGTTGGCATCTATTTATTAAATTATACCTATTATTCATTTTCTTATTTGTAAATAAAATGTCAATTCTGGGCGTTACACGTTAATATACAATGGAATTGAAAGGTACAAATTTCGACATTTAATGAGTTTAAGCTACGAAAGAATATTTTGCTTTATCAAGAACATGTAAGATACAAATAATTATTATAAATATTGACGATGTACCCAAATGCTATCATAGACTTTTGTAAATATAGGAAACTTTGCTTAAAATAAATGTTTAGCAAACATACTACTATGCGCAAAATTTATTGTAAAATCTATTGCCTATCGGACTTCCTTGTATATATTTTTGCCATTATTATTATCACATTTATATTTGACATATAAAAGTTTATGTAAAATCAGCATATTCAAAATCACATATCAGCTAACCAAATATTTCATCTAGATATGTATATCTAATTACCTAAATATTGACTTTTACTTACGAATTAAATTTTTTTATTTGTTTACCAATATTTGAACAATACAACAATTTTAACGTTATTGTAACAAGATATAATTGCATACTTATATACATTTTAATAAGCAACAAAAGGAAATAAATAAATCCATACATTCTGAGGCTTTCAAATGCTAGGTATCGACCACATAAAAAAAAGCAATTATAAAAAGGATCTTTGTTATCGTTTCAGATAATTTTGATTTATCTGCATTGTTCCTCGACATCGAACGTTATGATAAACCGGATAACGTACCCACACTTTTATTTTCCGGTTACTGGGTGTGTCTTTCACATAGGCGTATTTGAAAAATCGTACATACATGCAAATACGATCTAGATAAAGTGTAAACTAGAAACGTATGTTTTCAACCACAAAATCCTAGCAACCTCATTTAACCGTAAAGACTCCTTTGTTATTGTGTTTTCTTTGATACACTACTAATATCTTGTAATATACATAATTATTTCACAAAATAATAATTGTAAAAGCTAAGAGCAAAATGCGATTGGCCTTCATTAATTAATTTGAGAAAATAAATAAGTAATATAAAACATATTTCTCACTTTTAATAACAGTTTTAATAACATTTATTAAATATCGGCTAAGTACAGGCTTTGCTTGAAACCCCTTGAAATATAACAATACAATAAAGGAAAACGGAAAATAGATAAACCATAAAGTCAGGGTTGACTGTACTACATATTAATGGCACAGCATTGTTTTATTTGCTATGCTAATGGTGACGAAGCATCATCAACTACTTTATATTTTAGTAATCGTCTTATCGGCGTAATAGCTAGAATGGCGCATCAGGAGGGCCGTATCTCGAATCTGAAGTGAGTTAACATTATATTTGTTTGAAAAAAAAAAAACAACAACTTATGATGATTTGTGCTGTAAGCAATAAGGCACTTTGTAATTATAGATGTGAAGATTTCAATTTGGAAAGATAACTCAACTCTCCAGATATCTTTCTTAAATGAAATATTAATCTAAACAGCCCCATCGTTAAACGCGCAATATGTGCTGACATCTATTTAATAAAAAAATCACTAGGTTTCTGAGTAATCTCAGATGTATATTTTCACATTTGTATATCTTGCCTCTGAGCTGAAGCTTCGCATCTATCAATTTATTCGATACATATCTAATGCCTGTCAGCCTGACGTGGACATTTATCTAAAGATGATGACTATGTAGTCGAAAGCGCTTAGCTAAGATTTTGATAAAAATTTTATACACACTAACATACAAATTTCTTTGGCTTTTCTTTAAATCACCGAAGATCACTCAAGATACAGTCGTTATTATTTAATTTATCTAAAGGTCATGATAAAACAAGGAAATTATTACATTTTATTTGATCGATTGGCCAAAAAATAATGTCTAAATATGTATTTGACAGAGACGTTACAAAGTGTGAGATTTGTAAATTTAAATAAATATTTTCGACAATTTCGCAGTAGTTCGACTATACAACCTGTATAGTGTGGAAGTAAAATTGGTTTAAAAAGGATACATTCATAAAAATGTCTGTTCTAAATTGTAAACCAACCCCTGGGAGTAGTAATGAAAGAAAAAAATTATAGGAAAATATTTAAAAAAACCTAGATAAATTGCTTCTTACAAAAATAATAATAATATCGAGGCGCCCGTAAAAATATGCCGGAAACATTTGTTATGCAAAAACCGAATTAATTTAAAGTGCAAATAATGTGTTAAAGATATTAATTACTTTTATAATTACCTACGCGTTAAGATGAAATTATTACTGATCACTGGATTATATCGGCATTTATATGTGTAGATCAGAGATAATGGCGTTTGCAGTTAATGTTATTACGATGCATATTTCAATATTATTAAAGAATACGTTTTATTGAAAAGAAATTAATATATAACCTCCAAATAATTTCTAATGTAAATTTGTTAGTTATAGTTAGTTACTGTCTGATATATGTATAGGTTATTTTTGCGATATTAATATACAAGGTGTCTCAAAAAGACGCGAACCCCGTTAACGTTTCACGATTGCATCCTATGTAAAAAAGTTTCAGATAAATGTTGTAGGATTTCAAGGCGTCAATATGCTGGTGTTCTTGAATTTGACTGTGATTTTCAAGGTCAAACTAATGTCAACTTTAAAACTGAACACCATTTTGTTTAAGATCACCATCCAATTCGTCTTCCAGAATCCTACAAATTTTGCTCGAAATATTTTTGATGAGTGATTCAGAAAAAATGAATTTGGCCTCCATATGACATGTGTAACCTGTGGGGTTATTTCTTTATTTGTCTATCTATCGTTGTGACCAGTATTATAACGAGTCTGGATTTCAAAAGAGTTTACTATTTAGTTCTCGAAAGGTAGTTTATAATTATCATTACATTTTAATTAATACGTGGGAACTTAGAAATGTTGTATGTTCAGAGAATGAATTTCAAGCACCTACCATCCATTGCTTACGTAGAATGTAATTCAGTGACAGGCTGTACAGGGTGACACTGAGGTTGGAAGAAACAAAAAGAAACAAGAAAACTTTCCAGGAAGGGTTTTAATAACAATAAAAACAAAACAAACAAACAAACTAACGACACAACGGGTTCGAACAACATTATTAATTAATTTATTTACACGCCACAGCGTACCGAGATTCAGGGAATGGGCGATCCATAGCAAAATTTGGAATGACTTTATCCATTATTAAATTAACCGTAGACTCTAAAACTAAAGAGAATCTATGAAACCCAAGAGAGAACTGCCCTTTTTTCGGATATTTCTCCTGAATTCGACACTTCGCTTCGACACGCCCATTTCTTGGGTCCAGACGTTCCTGTTCTTATCTTAGAACCCTAAATATCGAGACGCTTTGGCATAACTATACCATGTTATCTAATTGACTGATTTTACAATTGTCTAAATAATTTTGAAACTAAACTTACTTACAAGTAACCCTAGCCTTCCTCTAGTGACTCCGCGTAGCGATATGGGACGGATTAGTCGATCTCATTTAATATATCCTTATAGCTTGGAAAATCCGCCAAAAAAACAGCTGTTTGATCTATTATTTTCTTTTCCAATTACTATCAATTTAACAATTTAATTTAATTCTACTTTGGAACCTCTATGCTCTTCTCGTGGTTTCGCGCGTTTTAAAAATATTTTTCTCTTTATTCTGTCCCAACATAGGCTGGCGCCTCCCGGACGAGACAGATTTCTGTCACATGGCCCCGACTCTAAGTGAACTTGTTCAACAAATATTGCTAAATTTCTCCGAAGGACGACGCTAACCTATTTGCGAGCCCTTAACTTTAGATAATTTATGTTGACTGAAATATTTTACATTTTGGCCCATCTGTTCCGAGAACTAACAAATAAATTACTACGCGTCCCGGCTTTTGTTACACATGCAAAGACATATTCGGATGTAAATTTGCTGTTAACTTCACCCTGGTTTTTCCTTGAATATTAAGATCAATATCAAATCGAGTGTCACAAACATATTGGCTTCTTGAAAGTCTGCCAATTTTATCTGAAACTCTTTGTGATAGATCTCATTCCTGAAAATTATCGGAAAGTTCGGATCTTTTTGGGACACCCTGTTGGTTACCTAGATATTATTGAACACTATTATTATAAGGTATTGTTAAAAATTTTATTTTTTTGAACTGACATTAACAAATCAGGTCAGTGATAAGTAATATATATGTACAGAACTTTGCCTAACTAAAAATGCCACAGGAAAAAAAGATAAATAAATCACTATGTACTTATATTACCTATCTAGTGTACATTTCAAAAAATATTTTATTTTCATAATATCTAATTCTTATGTGAATTTTAAAGTAATTTAATTCTTATAAAATTCTCTACAACCGTACCTTTTATTAATATCTACTAGATCGAAAGTTATTTATCCTTGATCTTTGAAAAATCCGAAGCGCCATGCAACTTTTCAAGATATGTCTTTATTAAATTTAATTATATACATTTTGCCTTATTAACGTAGTGTAACATACCTTAAACATATACGCTTTGGATATTTTGCGCAAAAACAAAAACTTTGAAAAGATAAACATCAATTAGTCCACAGCCTCACACGCAATCAGTTCGGCCTTGATAGGGATAAACGTTAATAAAAACATCTACAAGAATCCATGGTTTGTATGCAGGAAATGAGAATAATAATTAAATTTTATTAAGTATAATTAGAGGCCTTTAAAGAATTATGTCAATTTTTTTTTAAATCTGTATGAATCATACATCAATATTTTTAAATGATTTCCTGAAGTTTATATTTACAAGAAAAGTAATTTTCTTTCGTAAGGAAAGTCTAATGTTGACGTTGAATTAACGACGTTGATTAAACAAACAAAATCACCATTTTACTTTTGACATATCGATTAGGTTTCCCCAAACATTGCGTTCACTGCTGTTGGAGATCGTCACTGGTCATCTGATGTAACTAATTCACAATTCTCGCAATTAAACTGGGAACTGTTTCGCTATCGAAATTAAGATGAATGTTTATACAGGGTGATCCAAATTTTATGCAGGAAACTTCGAGGACAAATAGATCTCTTTAAAATAATAGGAGTTTGCCTTATAAACATAGGTCTGGAACGGCCTCGTTTTTGAGATACAGGGTGTTGAAGTTGTAAAAAAAAATTGATTTCTTATTTGTATTTCCGGAATCTATTAACCGATCTCAATAAAATTTGGTACAGTTAATATATGATAGTAGACCTTGTATTCCCTAAAATATTAGCCCTAAAGGTTCAACCAGTGTTGTACAACTGGACAGGGGTCACACCCTTTTTATAAAAAAACGTACGCCATTGTATTTTTTACAAGTTATTGTAACGGATTTATATTCTAATGCATTAACTAAGTAAAAAAGGTAACTTGAATTTTTTGCCTAAGATTCACCATTTTCAAGTTATTCATACCAATACAATCCCCTTGTGGTAGACACTTCAAACCATAATATTACAAGCATATTTATGTTTATGCTTAAAAGTAAGTGCAATTTGTAAGCAAATTCTTTCCCGTCACCTGTGAGGTAGTGTTCCTGATGTGTTTTAATTTTCCCTGGAGGCTTAATCTTTACAAATAAGAATAATTTATCAAAATAATAATAAATATACATTTACCAAGCAACAACAACCAAACAAGAAACAAAATTAACGTTACGTATTTACAGCAATTGTTCAAAATGCGAACTACCCACATCCATACAATTCTGACATCTTCTATTAATGAAACAATTGAAGCTAATAACATGTGGTGATTTTCTTTTAATTCATTACACCTGCGTTCTATTCGCTACAGTGCCTATTCTGCCTATCCATCACCCCATATAATTTTCATTAAGTCTTTCTTGTATTATTCTCCTCAAGGAGCACCATCCATTTGTATCCAGTATTTTGTCGTATATTTAATGGAACATCCTCTAATAATTCAAATAGATGATTTTCTAGAAAGTTTAGAAATGGCTGGGAATTTAAATGGGGTGGCAAGAAGAAAGGTCCGCATCCTTTATTGCGAATTATTCCGAGCCATACTTTCACAGAAAATTCGTGTTGAAAAGATTTTGTCCGAATTTCATGAGGATTTTCTTGTGACCAAATATGCAAATTGTGAAAATTCACTACCCCTCGCTTTGTGAATGCAGCCTCATCGGTCCAAAGTATTTCTAGTAAGAATGCTAAAAACCACTAATAAAAATTCAGGCGTCTCTCTGCAGCTCCCGGAAGTAAATTTTGCACAGGTTGTAAATGGTACGGATTTCTGCCGTCTTTATGTAGAACTTTTCAAATTTTCGATTTACTCACCCCAAGTTGCCGAGACGTTCTTCGAGTACTTAGCCAAAGATCGTCGTTAAATACTCTTAAAATTTCATTTCTGTGCCTTTCATTACTCCGTCGCGATTTTCCAAATATCGTTTTAATTCAAAAAGATGAAAGCGACGAGTGTAAAGAATTTTGTTGATATGCTTACAAATTGCACTTACTTTTTAAGCATAACATAAATATTCTTATAATATTATGGATAGAAGTGTCTGCTACAAGGGGATTGTGTTGGTACGAATAACTTGAGAACGATGAACTTTAGGGAAAAAATTCAAGTTACCTTTTTCCGTATTTTGTGCAATAGAATATAAATCCGTTACAATATCGTGTAAAAGATACAGTGGCGTAGGTTTTCTTATAAAAAAGGGGGTGGCCCTGTCCACTTGTACACCACTGGTTGAACCTTTAGAGCTCATATTTTAGGAAATACAAGGCGTACTATCACACATTATCTATACTAAATTTTATTGATAAGGCAAACACCTACTATTTTAAAGAGATCTATCTACCCTCGAAGTTTCCTGCATAAAATTCGGACCACCCTGTATAAAATCAGCTCAGGAGATGAAATTTACAATGCATTGCACTCCTGTGAATAAACAGCTGTTAATGAGGTGACATCAGAACCAAAAAATTTAAGCAGGTACTGCTACCAAAACCTGTGAATAATTTTTTAGCATCTAAGGTCAATGAATCATTCGACATAATGTACAGATTTAGTACCTACCAAGTGATTTTTACTATTTTATTCGAAAATGATGATCGCAATGAGAGATAAGTATTTTTATTATAAGATTGTCTAAAATCAAGTACAGTGTGTAGGTATTATTACTATTGTTTTTTTTTCCATAAATTTGGTGAAGCTGTACTAGTTAATAATTCCAAATGATGTCAACTACTCATCGCTGTAAGAAATCGTACTTACTTGAAGATGGTATTATTAGTATATAATTAACTCATTTGTTAATTAACTACAATTATTGGCGCTTAACATATTCATTACTAAAGAGTAAAACTCAATCAATCTTAATTTACAACCAAAATTACTTCATTAGAAGTTAACACATAATAAATTTGTGTAATTGGTGCTTAGAATCGATATACTTACTATATTTTTATTAAGGAATACCAGAAAACACATTATGGATAAAACTGAAGAAATACCGTATGATTACAGCAATAATTTTTGGATCAAGATCTAATATTACCATCGGTTCATATTGTGTTATAATTTCAATGCGTCAACACTTTTATGTGTATTCTGGGAATGTTTTTTTTTTGATAAATCAATTTTTTTATTTTGGTTTAATTTATCTATATTGGGAAATGTAACAAAAAATTCCTTTGGTTTGTTGCTGAAATAATTTAAATATTGCCACAAACATTTTTTTGAAAAGAGTATAGGTAATAGGTATATCTTGTTTAATCATGCTTACTTATATTTTCAATATTAGCTTTGTACTTTTGCTTTACTTCAAAAGGAATTAAGACAATTCAAAGCAAATTTATCAATTCCAATGATAAAAAGGAGGCCACTTGAAATGGCAATCCTTAAAGTGCAGAAATAGATAAGCTCATCTATTGTGGTTTATTGGAAGTTTATCTTCACAAAGCGAAGACAAAACAAGAAAAGAGATGATCCCTTTGAAATTTTTGATTTAACTATTTAAATATGTCAAATATAAGTATTTTCGTTAACAATATTTGGATGGATTCTTTATTATGTGTGAAATATAACATGTGTATTAGATTAGAATCCGTTAAATAGATGTTTCCTATAATATCAAGAAATTAGCAAAATTTTTAGATTTGACTTGAATTAGCTTGATTAATTTTAAAATTAATAAATATGTATGTATATATTGCCTTAAAATTTCAGTAGAACCCGGAATAAATCTATCCAATCTATCTGAAATAAGTACAATCATTTAAATTTGTCTCCTCACTAGATTTTATTCGCTTCTGGTAATGTTATGAATTAAAAATATTCATCAATTAAATAACATCGTAGATATAAGTAACTGTGATTATTTCTATCTATTGTTTTCTTCTGCGTTAAATAAAAAAGCCCATTCAGATTGAATTAATTTTTTCTATAGGACACACGGGAAGTGTAACATTCATTCCAAAGGAATGAACTTGACACAAAAATTATCTGTCACAGTTATACTCGTTTCACTTTTACTAATCATTGTAATAATTATTATTACAAAATAAAACTCAGTTAATTAACAATTATTGCAATAATGTCTTATTTAAACCTATTGCAATTTATTTTTTCCCATTAATAAATACTATTTCCTTATGTAGGTACTAAGAAAGAACGTTTGGACTCTTAAACGAACGAATTCTTTGTTATTAACAATATTTGACTTGCACTTAGAGCTCATAAAGTTCACGCAAAACAATCATAACTACAATTAAAATACCCCACAAATACATATAAAATAATTTTATGGAACATCATACCTGTCTCTGTCTCAACCCACGCTTATTGAAATAAAAAAACAAAGAGAGATAGGGGATGTGTAGTTGCAGTCCAATCTATAAGGAATTACTTTCATATTCCGTAACCTTAAGACTGAACAAGAGGTATGCCCTAGTTAAGTGTAGGTGTATACGAGTATCTGCGGCAACGCGTGTTATGTTGTCACATTGTTATGGTAAAATAGTACAACGTCATTCAACACAAATACAAGAGTGTTTCTATCACCTCCACCTTTTTCTCAAAAAAGGGACAAAAGGTTTTTAATGTTATTAATAAAAGTCTTTTGTAATTCTTTAATTCATCACAATTGACATAATATATTAGTAAATTTTAAAATATTAATAATAATATTAAATGTGACGTGTTAACATGAGTAATTTAAATTGAAGCCTTTATACCATTCAAATTCAAATTCAAAACTGACGAATTAATAAAGCTGAGTGTGCGGGCGTATTGTTGTGGTGCAAAAACCATGAGGTGCCTCATTCGGCTCTGGTCTTTTTGCAGATTTTTTCACGTAACCATTGGAAGACATGATTCATTGTTTCACTTGAGGCAAGAATTCAAAATATACAATTCCATTAAAGTCGAAAAAATCAGTGAGCATCACTTTGACATTGGATTGAGACTGACGTGCTTTCTTCGGGCGTGGATATCCTTTGCCAGTCCGTTGTGATGATTGAACTTTTGTCTCAATGTCGTAGTCGTAAACCCAGTTTTCATCTCCCGTTATGATCATTTGAATGAATGTTATCGTCATTCAGGCAACACGCATGGACAATTTTTCAGTCAAAATGTCATGGCATGACAGAATTGAGGTGCTAACCTCTTCTACAATTTCTCTGACAGTCAGTCGGCAACTTGCACGCACCATATCTTTGACTTTCTGAACGTGGGAATCATCAATTGTAGGCGAAGATGACACAACGCACAACGCTTATTATGAATACATGATTGGCCACTGCGGTAGTCATAGTTGGTGCACCAACCGACAGTTCCTTTAAACATTTTTCAAACATGCAAGTACAAAAGTACGGATATTTATGCTTATCTATTTAGTAATATATTTGAGTGCCTACTGTATAGATGCTTTGTGATTGCAGACAATGTTATAATTACAGCTAACATTTCTTCTTATTCAAACAATAAATTCAACTTAAAGTGAAGACGCCTTAACTTTTTATTGTATCATACATTGGACATCATTATAATGGACAGATACAAGTGTACATTTTACATAGAAACATACAAAACATCAATATAACATGTCAAAATGATCTGATTAGAATATTTGATGTGATGTGTTGACATGTTAACACAATAAGGTGTTTATAATGGTAATTTACTTAGATTCTGGTAAATACTGGCGAAGGGGAATCCAAAATGCGAGATTGAAAGGACATGCGGATATTTAGTAGTACCTGTACGATAATTACGGATAAACTTTTGTGATAAATGAAATGCAAAAAAATTACATACATTTTGTTACACTGTAACCAAAAGTCAGTTACCTGGAGTGAAATCAACAAAAACGCATAAAAGAGGAAAATAATTATAGTTAATGGCTTAGGAATTTTAAATTAGTACCCTTCTTTTCAAAACTAACTGTTTCTCATCTGACAACAAGACGAGGACTAATTAATTAGGAGATAACTTGATTATTTGTCCTGCTCTTATTTGCACTACAACATTTACAACTTAACACGTTTACGTATAATTAAAGTATTTAAATTGAATTCATTCTACTTCAGTCGCGAATAAATTTCAGGATTTTTTTGTGTATTAAATTTACTGCAAGGTCGGCGACTTACGTCGATGTCTCAGGAAAGAAATAATTCTGGCATGCCAACATGGCAAATTAAATTACGTTTTTCACATAAGGCATATTATAGACCATTAGTGTACATACATTTTGTCACTTAAAAAATCTAGTAAAAAATGCCTTTTGCGGGTGTATTTTAGAAAACGCAAATTTAATTTCAGAAAACATCACTAAATCCATAAATTCATTCGTTTTTTGCGTTTCTATGCTAAGAAAACATAAATACACATCAAATAAAAAAATTTACAACGAGTAAATGCGATTTTGGAAAACATTGGTTATATTTAAGAAATGTAAATTGTTTGGAAAAAAGTTATTTGTATTTCAGAAGGCATTATACAAGGTGTTAACGAAATAAGTACTCAAAATTGGAGAGTATGCAAAACATGTCGAAATATGATGAAAACCTTAGTGCAAAATATGATAAATTTTCATATTTTTGGTTCAGGAAGTAGAAAAAATTACGTACAAAAAAATTTTGTATATTATGCCGATTATTAAGCATATAAATAGTAATACAACCCCAAAATTTCGTGATTTAATATTAAACCGTTTTGAAGTTATGCAATAAAAACTATTTCCTGAGTTATCCAATTTTGAGTACTTATTTTGTTAACACCTTGTATATTGCAGATAGTTATTAATTACTAGTGTAATTCCACAACAATGGAATAATTATTTCAACTTATTGATTTGAACTGTGTATAATATATAGTTGAAGAACAATATTATAAAAGCTCCATTGGATTAGCTAATCATCAACTTGCTTAGCACATATAAATAAAATTAAAGACCTAATAGGGAAGACACATGTTGACGTATATCACAATATATAAGCATTTCTCAACCTGGACATCCTTCACTATGGAGTTGGAAGAAATGATACCTTTCCGTTCTTAAAGAACCTTATCAAGAGGACAATCTAGAAAGTAGCGTTTACAGATAGGGATAAATTGAGTCTTATCACCATTTAACCAAGGTATTACTAATTCTTCAATCATTCCTTAAATAATTATACCATCATAAATATGGAACAAGCCATCTGAGCACAAAGAAAATGAGATAATACCAACCACCAGCATATCCTATATATAAGGGTATACTAACTAGTTAGGTCGCTTCTTAAAAAAACACAGCACCATCAACCAGCCAGCTCTTTAAGAAAAATAGGAACAATCTTTCCTAAGATGGCCTCCAAGGCATATATATGTGTACCTTGTAGATTAGACAAAGAAGGAGACAAGTTGACAATAACTTAAAGGGACACAAATGTTGCGTAAGGAATAACAAGAGAGACGAATTGGCAGTTTCGAAGCACAGGTAGATGCAGAAACTTAATGTACCTAAGATGTACCAAAATTCTAGTGAGAGATACAAAATTTTTAGCTATAACTCTGCAGTTATACTTCCCCCTAAGTGATGGAAGTACAGAAAAATTCTGATTACTTTGACAAAGCAAATATAAATATCGGCTAGAAGGTTTAATCGCCATTTTTGCAATTAGGCTATTAATATTTGGTTTTAAGTACCAAAATGATTGCTGAAAGTCAAATTGAAGTTACATATGTAAGTTAAATTTTGAATAACCTTTTAAGATATAAAGTGCCAACATCTAGTGAAGTAAAATATTATCAACTCTTGTATTAAACATTCGATTTTCAAATAAAGCAATATTATCTGTAGCTTGAACAGTATTTAAAACTGTTATTTATATCACCGTTATGGCCATCTTTAGTTAGGCTATTATAATATGTTCTAGTTTCGCAGAAAAGAATTTTTACTTCGAACTGATTACAACTACTGACGTAAATAAACTAAATATTGCAATATGACATTGTACGTATGAAAATAAACACATTTTGCGTTGCTTTATCAGAAGCGACAGTTATTACTAATGGTTTACATGCAATAATTATTGTAACAACATTATATGGTAAGAAACACCTACAGTGCCTTAAAGTCATAGTGCAGAACATAAACAATGCTTAGTGTTAAAAAAGGAACGGTAAATTAAAAAAAAACAAACTACAGCAATTGGCATTTCGAATTTTATGTTTGTTCGTTACATTATCTAACCTTGAATGAGAAATATGTGGGAGCAATTAATTTTATAAAAATTATTTTACCATAAACCTATTTTTTTATACAGACAAGGCCAATACAGTTAAAGTACCTACTATATTTTAGATGCGACGTTCAAAAATGATATGATGAGGTAATTTATCTCTATGCTAAATAATCTATCTATAATGTAAATTAGTTGACTTATATAACTGTTCCACCCATACATGTATGTATTTAATATATCAATGGCATGTAAACTGAAAATAGATCAAGTTTAGTTCTGTAAATATAATTACTGTAATTTAACAAACACTATTCCACAAATACAAGTTTTAAGTAATTTAATTTTTCTGCACCCCATTTCATAGCTTTCATAGCAAGTTTTATTCAGCCTCGGTTTTAGCTTTGTATATTATCTTGCCACTTCCGTTTTTCTGGTCAACCTACTGGTGTCAATAAATCTTTTGTTCGAAACTGGTAGGAGGTACACAAAACAATAATAATATTCTAAGATGCACTATAAATACTTCTGACATTTAAAATGAAACCTAAACGCTCCCTGCATCAGTAATGCTGATTACTGCAACCATCTGACTTTTATTATACATATTTTAAATGTAATGACAGCTACTAGGCGATAATTGTGTCTTTATGTAACTTTGTCAGTATTAATGCGCCATGGTTTGAAAATTCCAACAGAAAGGAAATACTGTAGCAACACTCATCAGTCTTTCTTTTAGCATCCTGATCTTATCAAGAGCTGCGGTAATTTATTAGCCAACACACATTAAATTATACGACACACTATTGTCAACGTTATATATTACCTTCATGAACACCTACTATATTGGTATCGTTATATCGTGTTAGTAAATAGACCGCTAAAGTTATTATTTGCTTTGAAACTTCAAGAAGAGAATATTTTGAGGAAATCTGATTTGTAAATATCCTCTTTAATGTAATTTTCGCAAAAAATCAATAATGTATCAATTGCTGTCCACCCCGGATTGAATAAAATTTTATAATTGAAACTAATACAGTTTTTTGTTTCTAATTTAATTAAAATTCGACTACTATTAACTTATTTTTTTACTTAGACTGATAGTTAAAATTTGTTAGATGGTATATCCTTATCTATTTAATTTGTTGACAGCTTCTCCCTCATCGTAGTTAAAGAATTACTAATATTCAGTATATTAGAGAAATATTTAAAATTTTATTGTAGAAGTTACACCTTAGCAATTTTTTTGAGATTTCGTTAAAAAGCAGTCAATCACCAAAAAGAAAACTCGAATTACAAGAAAATACAACAAAACTAATGAATTTAACATAACGTATAAAACAGCACAGACAGATTTTATTTTATTTTTTGTTTCAAATTTAAGAATTTTATGTTTAACTCTACAATTATCAGTAGGATAATCAGCTATGTATTCTCCATTGTTATTTATGACCTACCCCCAACATTCAACAAGTTTCTCGATGTCTATTATGTAGAAATCCTCTGGTTTTGATTCGAAAAACTCATCTAACCAAGCTCTTAACTCATTACCATTGTTAAAACAAATACAGCGTAAGGAGTTTGATTAAGAGCAGAAGAAGTGAAAATTAGAAGGCGTAAGATCGGGAGAATAAGGCGGGTGGGGTACTACTTCCCAAGTCAACGCCCGAATGGCCGTTTTGGTCATATTGGCAGTTTGTGGTAGCGTATCGTCATGTTGCAAAAGAACATCTTATCGCCAACCAAATCTTTTTTGTAGAACAGGCGCGTGAAGTCGCCGTAGTTGTTAGACATAGAGTTATGCATTGACGGTTTGATTCTCTGGTAACTGTTCGTAATAAAGGATCTTTTTCCAATCCCACCAGACGCATAACATTGTCCTTCGAGGATAAAGTTCTGGTCGGAGTTGCTTGTTTTTTTTTGAGGCTTAACCATTTTTTCCGCTATTTCAAGATCACGTACAAACACCATTTGTCATCATCAGTGACAATACGATGAAGAAAACGTTCCTTATGACCACGTATTGATCGATGACGACAGAGCAATCCAACGGCAATTGCGGAGTGTTGACTCTTATTGTTTTCGCTCAAAACATGTGGGACACAAGTGCCGAGTCATAGAACTTTTCCAATCGAATGCCGGTGGTTTACTACTGTTTCGTGATCACATTCCATCTCCTGAGTCAATTACCTTGTTGATTGTCTTGGATTTTTGTGAAGGAGTCGATTGAATTGCTCTTCATCAAAGTCAATTGGGCGTCCGAAACGATTTATGTCTTTAAGGTTGAAAACACCTTTAAAACGCGAAAACCATCGAATTTTTTAATTTGAAAAAAAAAACGGATATTCTTATTACCCAGCCCATTAGAATCAAATTAATTTAAATCATAATCAGGATCAAAAACATTGGACCTTAACCACCATACCATCACACTTAACATAATTTTCACCAAAGATAATCGTACCAATGGAATTAGATGGGAAGAAATAATGTCACTAGGCAAATCGGTAATAATAATTTAGTGTTAAGTGTTACTTTTAGTAGAAATCTTGTCCTTACAAATTAACGTTTATATTTCAAGAGGCAATAACATTCACACAACAACTTTTTTCCATACGTCCATGATTTGAATTTTAACCTTTCATGAATTTATCTTATTTCATTGTATACTACGTTTTTTGCATAAACCAGATTTTTTATTTAATGTTATAACTTTACCATGTAAATGCGTTGGTACAGATTCAATGCTAATATGGTTGTTTAAATCCGTCAGATATCACGATGCGATAATCACTTAGATACTTGGTACTTGCTTGTATCTGAATTCTGTTTGATTAATATAAGCATTAGCAGAGCGAAAACCAGTATCCGTAATGAATTAATAAAAAATTCAATTGAATTTATAAAGGTCACAGAGGAGTGGTATAACATAATAATTAAAGAGCAGTATGTAAATATTTACAACAATCAGATGTCCTCTGTTGGCAAATTTAGATATATTGTTTCTAACATTTTCAAGTCTGAAAGTTAAATTTTCTGAATTATTGGCATTCTGGTCTAATGATATAGATTTTGGGCTTTTTGTTGAGCTCGATAAAAAAAAACAAAAATATTTTTACCATTCTTTTTTTACATTTTTTCTCTCTGGCCCATTGTTTTACGGAACTGTGAAGAAAACCTTTTCCCACGCATAAACACCTTCAGAGAAGAGAAAAGATGAAAATCCGAAGGTGCCAGGTCAGGGCTGTGGGCGGGTGGTTGATGATGTTCCAAACGAATGAATCCAAGAGTTACTTTGTGGCGTTGGTTATGTGGAAATGTGCATTGTCATGCAAAAAGCACATTCCCTTCGCCCACATTCCCCTTCGCCCACATTCCCCTTCTTTTGTTCTGCATTAATTGTTTCCCCCTGGGGTAAAAACATTGATTGTCTATTCGTACCATATACCTACAGTTTTGATTTCGATAAAAATCTGAAACAGCCCCATTTCCTTTGCAAGAAGGAACCAGATTACACTCCTCACTTCGCAACTGGCGGAATTCGGGATAGCAGCACTCATTCCAAGGCGCCACCACTGAATAAAACTGAAACAAATGAGCGTGCATTCTGCTCCTCTGGTCATGAATGCAGTATTGCCAACTTTGTGGATATGCCTCGTAGTAAGGTATTTATTTTTAATATGAATAACAGAAAGAGGCCTTTGAGACCTGACGAACTTGAACATCTAGCAAATAATTTAGGTTTCACTAAATTGGCAAATGAGTCCGCAGATAATGTTTTAGAGTTTATATATGATGAGGAAAAAAGTTCTGTATTGGAAGTGTTTGGTATTAGAAACAAAGATTATCAGTCCTCGACATCCGACGTCGATGAATTGGAATCTAATATTGAAGTTGAAGATTCTAATATCCCAAATGTTTCATCTAATAGTAATGTTCCCTTAGAGGGAAAATCTACTTTTGTTGCTAAACTCAATCGAAGCAACAGATCTTGATAAATCTCACAGTTCTCAACTAATTGAAAAACATTTACCAATTATGCTAATTACTGGAGTTTCTATCATAACGGATTATAATCGGGTGCCCTCTATTGCTATATATGGGCCCAATAATCCGTCGAAGACGAAGCTATCAAAAAATTCATTGTCTCGAGACAGAATTGCTCCTTTTAGTAAAATTTATTCTATCGACGAAGTAATTTCGTGTTAGAAAAAAAACATTTACAAATGCATGAATGGATAGCAAATGCCAGGCAATAGATGAATCTATGGCAAAACTTAAAGACAGAAAGTCACAGAAGTAGTGAGGAGAAGAAATAAATTACTTATGACGGCAAGAATTTACAATTAATTTATTGTATTCAACGAACTATGGCACAGATACACCAGAGTCTGAAAATTTGTAGACCGGCTGGCAGAAGCTCTGATATGAGTGGAACTGGAATAACAGAAACAAGACAAGAAAACTGGACATCATTCGAAGTCTTCTAAAAACAAAAATTATGTTGAAGATCATTTATCTGCAGAAGGTAAAATTAAAAGATATCACAGCTACTCTGTGTGAATGGAACATACTTATTCTACATTTTTTGTGATATCGAAGTAAAAAATAATAAATTTTAGTGTCATTTGTACTTGGTATATTATGTTTTTCAAAATTAATTATAAATAATCTAAAAATTAGGAGACAAATCAGAATTCAAAGGTTTGTAGGAAGACTTTTAGTGTAGCTTATGCTAATTTCTTACCTAAAACATAGTCCTGTTTTTTATCATATTTTTCTTGTTCTTAAAAACTTATTGATCTTCAAAAATTAATTTAAATTATTGTTTGATTTTATAAAGGTTCATAGTTGCAGTATTGGATACTTTCTGAAGCTGTCAATACAAACAACAAAAAGTTTGGCAAAATTAGACTACCAAGTTACAGACAGTTTAAAAATGTTTCCTATTTAAAATATTGCTAAGTATAAATAAATAATAAAAGAATTAAAAGAATCTACTCAATAAAAATGGAGACGAAACAAAAAATTGGATATGTAAATTGGTTAGGTGAGTGTCTTAAAGATAGTGAAAAAGAACTCATCTTATGAACGTGGCATTAAATATTATTCAAGGATCAATAGTCGCCATATATTCTACCACAACAGCAAGTGAAGAAAATGAAAAATGTGGGTAGCTCTCTAAGGAACATAAGGAACAACAGACGATACCGCGTATTGTATCTATAATGTAATCAGCAGTTTCCACCTGATATAATCCCATAAATATAACCACAAGATATCCTTGTATGGTCCTTCACCCTGAACCATATTCCTACATTCTATGAATATTTTATTAGTTTACATTCCACTGCCATTACACAACTAACTACCTTTCCGTAGACCTCCAGGTTTTAAAATCTCTTAAGTATACTAGATGTTACGCTGTAATTAACTTATTATAGTAATTTTATATTTTTTGCGTCTCTAGAAAGGTTAATGTTATATGACGCGTAAAAACGGTCCCTCAGAGATTAGCTTTATAAGTTAATTACTAAAACGAAGTTAATCACTGACAAATTAATCACATTAAGGACGCAATTTACGGCAATAAAAATGCTGTCTCGTAGACATTTGACAAACCAGAACATGTTAATTAATCTTTGTTTAGCTTTATGTGTATTTAATGTATTTCGTTTTGCACTCTTGGGAAGAAAGTGTAGCCTATAAAAGTTACAGATTTTCTACTTTGTTGTTATGGATTTTTTCACACAGTTTATACTCTAATGAAGTAATCAATTTAAATTTTTTGTAAACAGTGTAAAGATCAATGGCAAATAATAATTGTTACAATGTTGTATTTTACATATTAGACTGGGCCAAAAGAATCGACTATTTTTTTTTAAGATATATCGAGAATATCATTCAGAATAACCAAAAAAAAAAATATCGTGAGATTTTGAACCCTTAATATTAGTTTTAAAAGGTCTATCATCGCTAGTTTCGATTTTTTATTCCTGATCCCATTTATCTACATATATTTTTGAAGGAAATTGAATGCCCTACAAAAAAGGACTGATTGAAAATTTTCGGCAGACGAGCCGTTTCTATGTAATCAAGCTTTGAAAATTAATATGATTTTTCGATTTGACTTTTTAACTTTGGAATTTTGCAAATAACGAACATATCTGAAAAAGAACAATACAGATTGTCAAAGGAAATTTAATGCTCTATAAAAAAAGTCTTAACATTTTTGCATAAATTTACTCCTTCAATTTATTCACAATTGAAGTTAAAGTAAAAATTAAATTTTTGTTTTTTTTTCGTTTTGGACCCAATTTTTTTCACTCAATGGAACAAATTGATATTATACATCATTGACAATTATTATTCTATCAATATAATCACCAAAAATATCCAAAATTCATAATATACTCAAATTCATTCTCGCTCTTCTACAAGAACGTAGTTTTTCTGTTTCAAAATAATTTTAAAAATAACGATCATGTAGTTTTTCTACTGAAGATTATTTATTTATAATATTATATTCATATTGACAGTACTTATGAATAGTATGTACTTATGAATAAAAATTAGGTACTCATAGTAATTTTTTTTTCAACCCTCTATCGCAATTTTGTATAGAAAATCTGATTAACTGATTGTTTTTAAAGGAAAAAGGTATACTTGTTTTATATCGATAAACCTTCCAAATTTCGAGATATTAGCTCTTGAATCGTTTAATCCAAGCGAACTTGAATCACTGCCGACATGATTCCTTTACTAACGTAAGTAGGCTTTGACTCAAACTGTCGAATGTTGTTGAGAAGTGATATGATTTAGTTTTTTACATTTTTTGATTCTAAAAAAATGCTGGAATGTAATGCATTCCAAGTTTTCAAGTTATTTTTTCTAAAACTGTAACATTTATGAAATAAATAATAATATATCTAAAATCAATCTTTAACACCTTATATCTTTTAAGCGAGCAATATTCTGTTAGGTTATATTTGGCTAAATATCATTATTTTTATACCTAAAATCTGCAGTTTACACTATAGCCCAATCATTACGAACCACCCTGTACATCTGTAGCAGTAAATTTAAGATGTATGGAATATTATAGCAATAGTTATGAGTATGACAAGGACTCTTTCCTTTCGAGTCAGTCACATAGTCTGTAGGTATTCCAAGCATATACGTACCATATTTAGGATAATTATAAAAACAACTACTGTTAGTAGTGGGCTTTCTCTACAATAATGTGTATAGGGCATATTAAAACTTTTATAACAAATGTACAACTTTTATTTAAAAAACACTCATTATTGAATGCGTTTAACTGGAAATTAAGGTTATGAATGAATTACTTCTTTATTATTTTGTGTTATAATAGGCTTTATGTTCCATTTGTATAGAGGGAAGATTTGTTGTATAAAGAAAATATCTGAATCTTTACATAATGATTATGCTTCCGTTTTCAACGTATAAAATGCGTTCTATAATGGATAGGTAATTGTCACATCTCGATGCATAATCGGTTATGATCGTAAAACATCCAACAGTCCGCTGTGCATCGTCTATTACGCTTCTTCTAGTTGGATAAGCATAGACAGTATAGACACGTATTTGTGAGATACGTGATCATACCGGGTTGTGTGAACGTTATATAAGTCTCTGTTTTATAGACGGTAATAGTTTTGTTTTTTCATATTTAAATCATGACTAAATCATAAAAATTATTATCCTGTGTGCACTACTAGAAACCGCTAATGTTAATCTCTACATAAGATAGGGGAACATAAAGCTAACGGTGATAAAGAAGAGCATTCGTAAAGTCCGTCAATCAGACCAGAAACCAGAAAAAAATTCTACTTTTCAGGGGATGCTTCATTCTTAGGGTGGAAGAGTTATAGTGCAAATTCCTTCAATTCATGTAATATAATTTAATACAAGAAGACACGGGTGGATTGCTACTAAGAAGATAAACGGGTCAGTTTTGGGAGCGATTTATCATAATTTAATACTTAAATGTTTGTTATATATTTACATCAGAATCTGAGCTTGTAATTATATTTCTACGATAAAATTTCTGATTTAATTTTTTTTTTCGGCAATAGGGGTGGTTTTACCCCCACGCGGGGGATGTTTTTTACCTTGAGCATATTTGGAAGAGCATCCCTTATCTCTTCCTTGCCATTCAAATTCCCGTCAAGTTTTACCAAGAATTGATCGACCATTTTCTCACGTTTCTTGTTTTAGGGGTGGTTTGCACCCCTTAAGTAGAGGTAAGTCGGGCAAATATTGGAAAAATCGGATTATGCTCACCTAGATTTTTCATGACGATCAATTTAAGCCCACGGAGGCCCTTGCTACACACTACGCAAAAACGGGCGGATTTTGCGGTCACTCTTTTGACTCATTGCTCCAAATTACGCTGTGCCATTGTTGTTTGTCCAATTTTTATGTTCTCGTGCCCATTTTAACCTGTTTCTCCTCTGCAGTTTTGTTAATTGAGGTTTTTCTTTTGCCTATTGGAAAAAAATAAAAAATTGCCAAGAATTTAAACAAGAAAAAACGATAAAAGTTACCTTGTAAAACTTAAATCCTATTTTTCGAATAGTTCTTTTCGTTGTGGACATTGAAATAGGCTTTGCTATACTGTCCCTCCATAGTGCAGTTATTTCATTAGTATTGGACCGCCGACTTGTTTTTACTATTCTGCGGAAAGCTCTCTTATTTGCTTCTGTAATTTAGATGGTCGGCCGGTTTTGACTTTTTGGTTGAGTCCGCCGATTCTTCTGTATAAATTAATAATATCCTGCACTGTAGAACGCGGAATTGAATGAGAAACTGATATTCGGCGGGCCGAAATACCTTTCTCATGGGCTTTTATAATAGAATCTCGTAAATCTTTACTTAGAGGTTTACCACGAGGCATTTTACGTTAAATCTGAAGCAAAACGTGGGTAAAACTAATAATGACAGATTTTTTGTTGAATTATTCAGTATGTGTTTTGATGGAGTATATCAGTTTCATGGCAGATATGATAAGTGGCCGAACTATAATGACCCATTGGTTGGATTGCATTTTTGTTAATTATGTTTTTCTCAATTTGAATTTTGTCAAAAGTGATTAAATTTAGTAAATTGATAGTCTATACTTTATTACAAGTGAGGTAGTTTTAAGGAAATCTTTCATCATTTTGGTAGAGTTTGTAATTTATTCAAGTATTTAATTAAAAACGTTGGCCGGCCGAACTGTTATGAGCCTGGGCTCGTACATATATATTTTTTTCTACTTAATTTTACCGAAAACTACAAATTGCGGCAATAAAAATACGATTCCGCAGACATATGATAAACCAGAACAGGTAGGTAATTAAACCTTATTTGGCCCATAACCGACCGCCAAAACGAGTTATATTTACTGCACTTCGTTTTGCGCTTATTTTAATTGGCTGCAATTTGCAAACAATGCTATACGCCTGAACTGCTACTTACATCCGCTCTCCGATATCCACTTCATTTGTTAATATTTTTTCAGTTCCTGACAATTATGACACTTGTATGAATGCATGTTTCTATTCATCGAGGTATGTGCGCCGAGATAACAAACGTTTATCTCGGATCCCCGTGCATGTGCTGAATGGAATAATGCCTGTCATAATTGACTGGTAACAGCGTGTAGTAGTGTAAAGCATTATTTATTGCCGATATCGTAAGACGTTAATCGCTACTTTGTTGATTTATGCCTTCTTCCTAAAAAGGATTGTTGATTTTTAATACTAGTTTCAAGATTACTCATGCATAGGCGTGCAGCATGTAAATATATGGTGTTCATTTTAACATGTCTGTTATTTACCCGCATCGGAAATTAGATAGAATTTAGTTTCGTGACTTTTTCTAACGGTGCAATTTTCCGAAGGTCTTAAAATCATTGATCTCACGAGAGGAAGTAAACAACGACCCTGATAGGACAGAAGAATATCGAAATAAGTCATTCTTTGACTAAATGGTAAATACAACTGGGTGTTAGTTCACCTATTTCTGTAACAAATATTTTGAAAAAATTGCTTACTACTGGAATTGTATTATATCCTCATATATGTTGCGTTTGTGGACTGTATGAAAAATTTAAAGAAAAAATTGCGAAGGTGAAGCTGAACACTTACCCCTTATTTGCACCAACGACACCAGAGTGACCAAGAAGGCACAAAATAAAACCAAAAGCGTAAGCGAGCGGCGAATCGATCGTCTTGTGTGTACTTTTCGAATGAATCCTTCACTCGCGGACAGGGTCTTCGGTCCAACCTCACACCTTTTTGCCGCGAGTTTTAATATTTAAAATAAAAGTGTTGCTAATTGTAAATATTACGTATAACTTAATAACTAATTAATCGGCAGGACGCACCGATATACAAGCATCAAATATCATTAATTACATTTAATAAATAACGATAACTAAACGTAACAAAATGTTATGGCTTCACTTTACTACTAAATACTGCAAGTGTGAAATTTTTGAAGTGATGATGAAATCTTGTAGTACTAAATAAATCTCATTATGTTTGCTCACATGAAGGTATTGTTAAAAAATATATTATGAAAAAAAAATACATAAAGTATGAGTTTCAGTTCTTAAAATAAAATGGATAAGATACAGGGGATAGAAATGGATTAAGATGTCATAAAAACTGGTTAAGTTTTGATTAAAACAGCTTTATGAACAAAGGTCCGATTCGTTTTTGTTTAGAAGTTACAAGCATTTAAAAAAATATAATTTCATATTTCAATCAAAGTAGCCTGATAAATAAAAACGAAGGTTGCTATTACAATAATTATTATTTGTGTTTAAAATTTAAACACTAGTCAAAGCCTTTATTAACCTTTATTTTGAACAATATTAAGCCCTACGCATGAATGAAATAAAAAAGTTGTTTTAAAAGAAAGTTCTATATCGATCTGCATTTAAACGACTATTAAAACATGTACAGGCAGTAAATTATTGTTAAAAATGCTACCCCAAACGTTGATACTGAAACGTTGCTGAAGTCGTCTTGATGTAATTCCATGCGGATTTTGTAACGCTCAGATATCTTCAATTATGATTATTATTTATGCCCTCCCTAGTAATAAAACACGCTTCATCAGTTCATATGACAAACGAAATTAATATATCATTTTGTGCATGTTGCTGAAATAACCAGCGACAAAATTCTAATCGCTGAGGAGCATCCCCAGTATTTAACACTTGTACATTTTGGCGATGAAACGGATCTAATATTCTCTGTTCAATGAACGCCGTACAAATGTTTATTTGGGTATCTTCCAATCTTGGAATACCCATATACAAAGACAATATCTGCATATTCTTCAGTTGTAAATAAACGCATTTTTTGTTTGTGTCAAATGAATACAAAATGACACAAATAATAATTATTGTTATAGCATCTATAATTTTTATTTGTTATACTACTTTGATTGAAATAAGAAATTGTATTTTTTAAAATGCTTGCAATTTTTAAACAAAAACCAATCGGACCTATGTTTATGTAAGAAAAAATGTTTGAAATTAACCCAGCTGCCATCTGTCAAAGTTTGTCATAGAGCTTGTAGAACACCATGTTAAGGCAACTCAAAGGTATAATATACAGTAAAATTTATGGTAAACATATACAACTGTATAATTTAGGGTGGCCCAAAAAAAACGAATATTTTTTTTCATCTCTTTTTTTTGTTGAATTTGATGAACAAAAGAATAGAAATAAATCACGAGACTTAAAATTTTAAAAAATTAAAAAATTATAAATATTTGATATTCACAGTGCGGTAGTAAATTTTGCCTCGAGAAATTTTTTAAGTGTCTCGTTATTTATTTCTATTCTTTTGTTCATCAAATTCAATAAAAAAAAAATTAGTTTTTTCATATTTATTTTTAGAGGTCTCTATATAAATATTTGATATTCACAGTGCGGTAGTAGTAAATTTTGCTTCTAGAAATTTTCTAAGTGTATTGTATTTTGTATATTAAAGTATTTTTATTATTTTCATCAAATTCAATTAAAAAAATTTAAAAAATTCGTTGATATTTATTTTTGAAGGTCGTTCGAAAACATTTTAGGTACAATACTTTTAAAGTTAAAATAAAATTTTCAGAATCGAGATTTTTTCAACCGAGAAAAAAAATTTAAAAAAATAAATTTAATTTTTGACGATTTTGGATATGTTTAAAAATTTTGAGCGACCTCTAAATAAAATTTTTTTCAGCTGATTTTGAAAGCGCTCTTAAAACATGATAAACTAACATATTTTCACAAGAGACACGATAAAAAAAATTTGTCTTTTTTTGCCACCCTAATGTATATGTTTAACCTGGGTTCAATAATATCGTAAAATATTCCAGTTACTAAAAAAACATAATCAACTTATCTAGATAGCGTTTTACGCTGATAGATTTACGAGACAGTTCTCTATTAAGAAAAAATATCTTATTATAAAAGGAGTTTTATAAAGCCTTTGTTGATTTCGAGGCAGATGACATATGCGGTTTTTTTAAAGCCTTGTTACCCACCTCAATGATAATGCTAACATTGTTCAATGTTTTCACCCTTGGGGTATTCACTTTATTTTTCAGTATCACATATCAAAAATATTTTAACGTCATTGAACTGTTTGATACAAAATATATCCAGAAACTGCATTTGGAGTAAGATAATAAAATAAGTAACACATTACTAAGGTCCGTGGATGAATCGTACATATTATAAAAGTCAAAAACGAATAGACTCTTTTAGTGTGACTTAGGCAACCCGGAACAAATTGTCATAGTTGAAATTGTACAAATCGAATCTAACCCTTGTATACTATAGAAATTTACAACTTCAAATTAATTTATTTTTACAAGGATTTTGAAGTATTTAAGAACCACCAACACGTGTTTCGTAAAATAGATACACTTATGTGCTTAAAAGATACAAAAAAAGATTTAAAATAATATTCCTAAATTTAAATAAAGTAAAAATTTATTATTAGCCGTGCGCATGCTCTGAAAGAATAGCCTCATACGCAGGTGTGAGATCTTGTTGATCGCTGTCATCATTAGGGTATTTTCTCTTCTTTTGTTTAATCTTGGCATTTTCTAGTTCTATAAAGTATTTGTATTGTATTTTTTGGTGCCGTGCTGTGTCAGTATGTTTATCGAGTTTTTTTCTTCAAGTGGTTTATTATAGATATACACTTAACCATAACCAAACTTTTCTTGTATGATATCATGTTGCGAGGCTACGTCGCTTACATGAAATTATCTTTAATGCTCAGTAACATTGATATAATTTTAATTTAAATATATAAATTCTATAATTCATCACTTGGGGTTTGAAACTTCCTAAATATTTCTAATATTGCCAGAATATCGCGATATTTAAGGTCACGACAAAGAAAACATTTTTTTGGCACTTATGTCCAAAGTACATAATGTTGAGAAATTCTTCATGACAATGTGCACTATGGGGTTGTCTATTATTTGGCGTATGTGATGTCATTACTATAAAAAGGTCTATTCAGAACAAGGCGTTAACATACACATACGAATAAATTATAAATTACCTTTTAATTGGCACTTACACAATATTAAAAACAGCAGGAGAATAAATATTTCATTGGACAAACTATTCTAGACGATCAAGAATTGAGCTTTGAGCCAACCGTTAAAAATGGATCTATAATTTGAATGAAATAACGTCTTTGATGTTCCGCGAATGGAAAAATTCAAATATAAAACAGACAGTTTTGTAAATGTAAGGAGAAAAGTATGAAACAACAACCAATCGGAAAAGATATTCCATCCGCGTTTATTAAAGTGGGCGGAATAAATTAAATAATTACTTTCCATTAGAAACAAATACTATATTTAGAAACTTAAGTCAATAATTCAAATTAATTAAAAAACTTGGTAGAAAACATACGCTAAGAATGTCAGTCATCGGAACACATCAAACCGTTAATTAAAACTGATTATGGATAGTAGTAGAATTAACATAAACATAAACACAATAGCATCACTGCCACCCATTCGATTATAAAACCGAACAGAGAAACCATTCATAAATTAATAAAAAAATATTAATTGCAGCTTAATTATGATTTTATAACGAGTCTTAGGAATGTTGGGCATAATGATGACACAAATAATCATACATGGAGACGCTAAAACTTATTGCAAATTAATGGGTGCATAGATTTATTTAGCTAAACAGTTGACTGACCATTTTGTTAGGAATGTTCAGTGCAGTTCATCGTTCACTAGTCTGCGTCAATACCTGTGTTATTTGTTTAGATACCTGTTTGATATTTATTCTAACAGAACCGAAAAATTAATAGGAAAGAAAAAATTAGAATATAATGAATATAAATAAGGTATAAGATTAGGATAGTTTATTGGTAGAAAGCATTGTCCTTCAGTAAGCTTGTCAAGTATAACCCGGAGGAAATGAACTTGCTACTTGCCGGCAAACGGCCGGTTTCATTATTGTGCCTGATTGTTACTGCAAGTTTATAAACTAGGGGAAAATTAATTCTGGAAAGTTTTTTGAATTAAAGTGAAGTGGAATGGAGATCGTCACCGGCGATTTTCTGGAATGATCAACTATTCTCATAGAGCAGAACGTGGATATATCAAAATACCCCAAGCTGAGAGCATTTTTGAAACGTAAGAATGACGACTATACACCTAAAAAGTCAAACGTTTCAACGATTTTCAACGATTTTCTCGTTCAGAAACCCGATAACACATATTTGCTAATGAAGGTAGTGACGGTCTTAGGTATTGCAGGAGCGTGCCTTTCTGATGAGTTATGCAAACTTACTTTGAACAACGTCAATTAAAAAAAATAGATGGCATTATTGTAGTTACAATTTCAGATTCTAAAAAGTTATGTTACGTACGTTTACAATTACTTCTCGTCTGGGTTCTGTTTCTCATCTAGAAATTCTCAAGAAATATATCAAGATTAGATTAGAAATTAAAACTGAAATTTCACGTTGTTTTATCGCTATCAAGCAGGTAGATGTTAAAACCAACCAATCAACAAGCATACCCTTTCTATGATTCCTAATAAGATTGTACAGTTTTTGAAACTAGAACATCCTGAAACATATACAGGTCATTCATTCCGAGGAACATCGGCAACGTTACTGGCTAATACAGGAGTTGATGTATTAGCAATCAAGAGACATGGTGGGGGAAATCAGCCACAATTGCAGAAAGTTATGTTGCTGACAGTTTAAGTAACAAAAATGAAATAGCCAACAGAATTCTGTACAATGACACTTCCAACTCCAGGTTCTAGTAGTACGTCGCATCAGGCTGTTTTAATGGATCAGTCAGATAATATTGAGCCTTCGGTAACTGAAATGGAGTGGTCAAATCATTTTTAGAAAAATATGACAATTATCATTAATAAGCGCGAGGCGAATAATTATCCAGATTTTATAAATGTTACTATAAAAATGTAATAACTGTACATATAATGTAAATATTTCTATTTATTTGTTCATAAAATATATATTTATAACTCAAAATCGCTTTTTTTCCCTAGGGTAAGTTACCTCACTTACCTTCCGTTGTCCATAACAACTTCCACTTCTCGGTAAAATTCACTTACCTCCTTAAAAACATTGTATTTACCATAGTGGGAGCAGATTTTTGAAATAAAATAGTTTTTATACGACTGCCTTGCAAAGGGGGGATTTGCGCACGGAAAACACGCTCTGAAAACGGTATTTTGCACACACATTTTGCACACGGTTATGTCATCTTTGCACACGCGTCTCCAGATTGTGATTTTTGTTTGATGTTGTCACCCAAATTATGCAATGTTTCAAGTTGGCTGAGTTTCATAGCAACCGTCACGGCTCCTTTATTTTGTTGATTAGATACTTCAAAAATTGTTGAATTCCCGAAATTTGGGTGTGAAAATGTGTGATTGTGAAGAGATTTTACAGAAAGCAAGCGAAATATGTTCGGAACTGCTGGCCACAAAAACCAGAAGCAGGTATGAAGCTGAGTTAAGCCGATTTATGGACTGGCGACTAGCCAAAAATGTCCAAATTTTCTCAGAAAACGCAGTAATGGTGTATTTTGAAGAACTATCTAAGAAATATAAATCTTCGACGTTGTGGACGATTTGTTCGATGCTCAAGTCAACGTTAAGTGCCAATCACAACATAGATCTTGGAAGCTATAAAAAGTTGCAAGCGCTAATCAAACGAAAATCCGAAAACTACGTCCCAATGAAGTCCCAAATCCTCACAGAAGATGATTTTTTTTTGACGAAAGCATCTGACGACAAATATTTACTTATCAAGGCGGTGGTGGCAGTTGGACTATCTGGGGCATGTCGAAGGGAGGAATTATGTTATCTCAAAATAGAAGATACCAAAGATTTCGGCAGTGCTATGCTGATTAAACTGAAGAATACAAAAACAAAGATACCAAGGTGTTTTACAATTACAGGAAACCTTTACACTATCTTAAAAAAGTACTGTGCTCTGCGTCCTCCTAATCTGAAGACAGGCAGGTTTTTTTTAAACTATCAAAACGGAAAATGTTCAAGCCAAAACGTTGGCATTAACAAAATTGGAAACATGGCTATGGAAATCGCCAAGTTTTTGATGCTAGAGTATCCAGAAAGTTACACGGGACATTGTTTTCGGCGTTTATCGGCCACAATTTTAGTCAATTCTGGCTCAAATCTGCTTGACCTCAAACGCCATGGAGGGTGGAAATCCAGTACAGTTGCCGAAGGCTACGTTGATGACTGTTTGAGAAACAAAATAGAAGTTTCGAAAAAGATAGGGTCTTCAGTGTCTTCTGCTGCCACAGAACCAGAACAACGATCGTCTACTGGAATACAAGAAAACAACGACCGCACGCTGAAAAACTGCACTAAAAACACGACACCAAAAATATTCTCTATTACCGAAAACAAAGTGCACAATAATACTGCTTTTCCCAGCGTAACCTTGAAGGAATGTTCAAATGTTACCATAAATATTAAATATTAGTTTCTTTTGTTAATGCGTTAGCAATTTTTTAATAAAAACGAGTTAAATTAAAAGTTGTATTTAATTTATTTTGTTAATGCGTTGGCAATTTTAGTAATAAAAACGATTTAAATTAAAATTTTATTTTTGTGGTCTCTGTTTGCAGTCGTATAAAAAGTATCGTAAAAAACTCGCTTGAAAACCTCTTTGCACACTCGGTCGACTTGTGGACCTCGCCTTCGGCTCGGTCCACCAATATGTCTCGCTCGTGTGCAAAGAGTCGTTTTCAAACCTTGTTGTTTAATATACTATTTCGCGGTACGTAAACAAGAAATAAATTACTTGGTACCCGTATTATTTTTTAATTTACATGAATTACCATAAACTTAGTGCAACTTTTGGTTTAATGGGGAATGGCAGCATTATTAGGAAAAAAATGTAATATTTCTATTTGGATTCCCTTTCGACATATTATTTAACTCGAGTCAGAAATCGTAACGGTATAAGTATGTTGTACCAAAAACATGAAATATTTATACAATTAATTTTTAATAGGTACTACCGGTACTATTCTTTGGAGTATTCTATAAAAAAAAAACATATCTAGAAACGGTGTAGGTAATATTCAATTGTTTTTCTAAAAGTAATAATAAATACGAAAAATTACATGACTGGCTACTGTAGCAAATAGTAATTTTAATTGCATTATTTTATACTTTATAGCTTCTATATTTACTCTGTACTGAAAATTAAACTAAAAAAAGGAGATTTATAAGAAATAAGATAACAACTAAGAAGTTATGCCTCTGTTTCTTGGAAAGAGCTACATAAAAGTAGAGTTTACCGTTGTATGTATTACCGTTCCATATTACTTTTTTGTACAAATTCCGCTATCTAATCTTCAGTCACGTTTCTTCCAGGTAGACTTATATAAATGCGGAAAAATGAGAAAAGTAACCGCCGTTTGTGGCGCCACCATAAGGTTCAAGGATGTCGAGGTGAAACGGACATAACCTCGCCCATCTTAAATTACCTATTCCATATATTCTTCCCACATAAACAATAAAACCATTGAACTAAATAAGTTTAATTAATACAGTTTTCTATGACTATACGTATATGTCCTGTATGACATCATTGTACCTATAGGTGTACCTGTGTACCATTGCTTTCATATAAAAGTTTGGCGATTTAATAATCACCTACAATATATAAATATCAGAGTGCATTTAAACAATTAATTACTATTTAAGGTGTTAATTAATATTGTAAATATAAATGTGTACAATTCATTTAGTTATTAATTTATTAGCACTAAGTTCTATAATTATGACTTATTACCATTGAAGTTATAATTTATCTACAGAACTGTATTTCACAGTAGAAACTAAAAAAAGAAATACATGAATTCACGTGCCTTTTTACAGATTTTTATTAGAAATGAAATAAAATAATAATAAAAAATTCTAATATTTCATATTTATAATGCTGCAATTCACGACCTTGAACTTCTATTTCTTTATCATTTCGATATCTCTTACTTTTACAAGTCTTTTACGATTGAACTAGCAACCCGCCCCGGCTTCGCACGGGCAAATATAAAATAGCCTATGCTACTCCGAGGAGATGTAGCTTTCGGTAAAATTGGTTGAGTAGTTTTTGAGTTAAATCGTAACAAACAAAAAATCAATAATCTTTCATCTAATGCGACCATAATATTAATTATAAAATAATTCACGATATATCTATACACCTAAAGACAACAAACGAACTCAAAACTAGAAATGCAAAACCTTTAAATTTAAAACAATATAGGTAACTACCAACAATATGAAAACAAAATGAATTAAATTAAAGTACCTATGATCAAGACTATCAATTTTAATTAATAAGTAAGTAGGTAGTTAGTTATCTAACTACTTAAAGAAAACAAACACGAAACAAAAATGCGACTATGAAGTTTTAAATGATTCACAATAAGAAAAAAACAAACAAATTATTAAAACTCAATGAAATAAAAGTATGTTTGCAAGTATCTATGTATGTTCCGACTACCTAAAGACAACAAATACAAAACAAAAATGTGACCTTAAAATATCGAACGCAATTATAACTTTCCAACAACACCCAGAAAGAAAACACAGTCGTCAGTCGTCACCTCCATTCGCTCCAAGTCAGTTTATTAAAGGATCACGCGCCATTAATTTTTTTGCGATTACTCCTAAGATATTCATTTAAATTATATGGTGTAAATTAGTAAAATAATGTGCATGAAATGCTTAAAGCCTCTAACTTATTTAAAATGATAAGGATTAATACCGTATTTGTGTAAATAGCTTTTACATTACCGCTTTATAATTACCAATTTTTGAAAGTATTAAAATGGATATAGGTAGTATGTTATCTTTAACATATAGACATATGCCATCGCGGACTTTTCTGTAGGCATACATAAGATACACAATTCCACCATACATTGATACACTACATAAACTTTCGGACCCCCCGACTCGGACGCTGGGCGCGGGGTCACGGGGCGCCCGCGCGGCCCGGTCGAATCACGGCGACACGAAATTAATTTCGTTGCGCATTATTTTGATTTTGCTATATCTCCTAAGGTATTCATTTAATTTGCATGGTGTAAAAGGAAAAAATAATCTTCATGAAATGCTCAAGCCAACTAACGTATTTAAAATGATAAGGATTAATACCGTATTTGTGTAAATAGCTTTCCAATTACGGCTTTATAATTGCCCATTTTTATCGCGGACTTTTCTGTAGTCCTATATAAGATACACAATTCCACCATACATTATTTTGTTATATCTCAAAGGGTTTAGGCAGCGTTTTCGTTAAAAGCTCCCAGACGGCTTATATTTTTCCGACACCTCCAACAAATATCGTTAATGTATACAAAAACTTAACAAATTATATACTAAAACCTTCCTCGAGAACCACTCTTTCCATTGGTGAAAGCAGCATGAAAAATCGGTGCAGTAGTTTTTGAGTTTATCGCGAACAGACAGACAGACAGACAGACGCGGCGGAGGACTTTGTTTTATAATATGTAGTGATTCACACCTGTGTTTCATCGTCATCTAAATAGACCTAATTTTGAGGAAAAATTAATAAAATTGTAAAATATGAAACAGAGTAAATAATAAAGACGTAGGAATGTCTGCGATGTCTGTATTGTCTGTAAATTTCCGAGGTAATCAACTTCATATTGGAATAAAGAGAACATAAAAGCATTTCTCAAACAAAAAAATGAGAATGCTACAAGTAACATCAGAAGGAAAATTATTTTTTAAGAAGAGAACGTTTGAAAAAATATTAGACAGTGCCTTAAAAAATATAACTGAAAACCAAATAGTCACTACCAGATATAACACGTTCACGTTCATGTTCACACGAAATGGGATACATTTTTATTTATGATTTAAGAAAAAACAACATTTTTAAATAATTATTCTTGTTAATTTGAATACAGTTGTAATTTTATTTTAACTAGTACCTATCTTATTTTATTTCCAACAATGTTGGTATTATACGGGAAATTTCAAAAAGGTGTTGCCAAACTTGAGCGGATTATAGAGGACATTATGGTAGAAAATTTTTGCAAATAAACCCCTAGTTGGAAATGAACCGTCTTGGTCCTGGAGCAATTTTTGTCTAAAAACGCAATGTTATCTCGTTGCCACCAAAAGACTTCGATATTTAAGTAATTTTTATTAAGGATAACGCAAAAATAATAAATTTATATTAATTGTTCCAAACGGCGCCCCCTAACATTGTTACATAAATTTGCTCGTCTAATCGCGCAACCGTTGTAACGTGTCTATAGGGGTTTCATAAACCAATGACTTGATACAACTCCAGAGGAAAAAATACAACATGGTTAAATCAGGACTGCACGCTAGCCAACTGATAGGTCCTCCTCTTCTGATCCATCTCCCAGGAAATTGTTGGTTTAGGTGATTCTGCATATGGAGATCAAAATGTGCAGGCGCACCATCATGTTGGAACCACATTCTATCCTATTTCTCCATATGAACGTTTACATTTTCCATTAGCTCAAGAAGTACGCCTTGCAAAAATTTCGGTAGGTGTTACCATTGAGCAGAGGTGGAAGCAGAAAGGAACCAATTAAAAAGTCGCCAACAATACTGACACATGCTAATAGCAAATTGGTTCTGATTTGATCTGATCAATGTAACGTGAGGATTGTAATTATTCCATATGCGGCTGTTGCGACTATTATTGAAGCACCTGTTCCTGGTAAAACAAGCCTAATCGATAAATAAAATTATTGAACCAAAGTCAGGTTGTTCTGCAATACGTTGCGAATACCATCGACAAAATTGTACCATTAGCTGATAGGTGTGAGGACCAAGTGCTTGCACTTTTTGAAGGCGGTATGGGCTGCTCGTGAGGTACCCGCCACACTGTTGAATGGACAGTATTCATTTGATGTGCTATTGCACGTGTGCTGGCGGTAGGTTGTTCTTCGATTCGATGCAAAACCTCTTCTTCAGAGGCCACTATGCAGTTCGTGGATGTCTACTTTCTCCATTTGGTTTAAAGTTGTCTTTTTCTCTTAACGTATGACGGATTAACAAAAATGTTGTTCGGCAAGGATGTCAGCTATTCGGAAAGCGCTCAGCATAAAGATGCTTAGCTTCTCGAGCGTTGCAACTTGCTTCTGAGTATACAGACATGCAACAAGATGCATGTCTGTATACTCTTCGAACGTAAATTGGTCCATTTCAACAATTTACAAACAAAATTTCGTCGCAATCAAATGTGAAGTGCTCAATTAGGTGCGATCATCTATTATGAACACGCTTGATCAAATCAAAAACGTAACATAGAAAATGTAATATGGATACCTACGTATTTTATATTTCTTATCATTTTCCGGTTCTCTGTTCATTTTTTTATACCATAAATCTCAGAAAATGGGAGTGGTCATAGGGTTCAAGGATATTTAAACGAAGCAAATATAACCTCGCCTTATTTTAACAATTTATCTTTATTTATTCCTCCCACATATACTTATGTTAGAATTAAATCGGCGCTCTAATTAAAACAATTCTTCAATTCTCAGAAGTCCTGTTGTGAAGTCAGATAAACCATAAATCTCTCCTTAATCATTAATATTCAAGACTATTTGATAATATTGTTTAGCAACTACTTGTTGGAATATTGCTTAGGCAGACAAAAACCAGTTTCTTTTCTCTGATTTGGATAAAAACTTTGTAACTACGAGAATAAATATCGAGAACTTTAAATTTTCAGGTATTACGTAAACTACCATGTGTGGTAGAGAGAATAACAAAGCTATCCACAAACGAAGGAATTGAATACAGGGTGTCCCTGAAAAGGATGGACAACGCTTGACCACGATTCCTTGGATGAAAATAAGATAATAAGGATTTAGTCTAACTTACCTATATACAAAAGTGCACGCCTACTGAAATATAGCCTTCTAAATACAGAATAGATAACCTATTTTTTTCAAATAATTTGAAAACTGTTTTTCTTAGAAACTTCAAATTTGGTACACTTATTTTTTTTATATAAGGGCAAGGTAAATATAGAATTTGGAGAGAATACATATACAAGATGTTCTATTTCTACTGCCTGTGCGCCACTGGCTATCCCGTAACTTTTTTGTGTGTATGCCAATGACGACAGAATTTATATTTTTAAAAATAAGCATTTTTTAGAAGATTTTTTTGCTCTTACAAAATTTCGATATCGTTTATGGATTTCGAATAAAATTTGCATTTTTTATACATTAAATATAGGCAAAAATTCCGATTTATAAAAAATAATTTATAACTGCAGCCCCAAAGCAGGGAATAATAATGAAAAAACGTCACATTAAAAAAATAACTACACATTTTTGGTATTAGTATTATCAATCAATAAAATAAAAATCAACAATAATATTTTAAATAAACAATATCAACTAATAATGTAAGAAAGTCAACATTAACATTTTAAATAAACTGATATTTGTAATCACATTAAAATAATATTACAGTAAATGCTCAAAGTTACTTTGTTGTTCTTAAACGCAAACATTAGTTTTTCGAAAATTAGAAATTATCCAATAATTGTGCATTACCTCTCATAACATTGATTTCATGTTGTATTCTTTCCCATATTCGTTTTCTGTATTTACTGAAAAGTTATTTTAAACTGTGGTCCTCAACGCTCCCCAAATGAAATAATTACATGGGTTTAGGTCCGGGGATCGAGGTGGCCATTTTAAAGTGGCATTATTTCCTCTACCTATCCACCTGTTAGACCTTTAATAACCTGTAATACCTACCTGTACCCTGTAATACCTGCAACCTGTAATAACTGGAATACTCTATTAAAGGAACTTTTCCGGCCGTACATTATCCACGATTTAATGTTACAGGTAAAAAACGTCCTGTGTCCTAAGGCGTCTCTCCGCATTAGCAAATGTTGTTCTTCGATTAGGAAATCTTTCAGCATATGTTCGAACAATAGCACAACAATTTCCTTCACAATAACCCAAAACTAAAAATATCAGTTTATTCAGCAAAAGTATAAATTGCAATAAAAAACAAAGTAAGCTAAAATTAAACCACAGCTAGCTTGACACAGAACCTTTTAATTATTGTTATGAATTTGTTTCTCTATTATATGCCACCTCATACTAGAATGCTCTATTTGTCTTAAACTGATTTTATATTACCTAGTACTAGAATTCTATTTATCTTAAACTGATGTACCAAATTGTGTACCAAATTTGAAGTTTCTAAGAAAAACAGTTTTCAAATTATTTGAAAAAAACTAGGTTATCTGTTCTATATTTAGAAGGCTATATCTCAGTAGGCGTGCACTTTTTTATATAGGTAAGTTAGGCTAAATAGTCTTGTTTTCATCCAAGGAACTTGTGGTCAAGGGTTGTCCATCCTTTTCAGGGACACCCTGTATATCATCCATTGGGAAAATAAAAAAGAAAAGAGTTGACAGAGTCTTTAACTAACAGTGTAGAAGGATTATAAAAGTCTAGTAGCATCAGATGATGCAATAACTGAAAAAATATGTCTTATTTTTCTAGTTGCAGAATCATCATTAAAAAAGAAAAAATGGAGATTAATAAAATTTCAGTTTTTTATCGATTTATGACAAGAAAACTAAATTAAAGTTAGTTATCGTTCCGTTTTTCGTAGGTAAACCAGTTTTGTGGCTTTCATGTCAAAATAGATTAGTGCCAAAAAGGTTTTTTATATCATCACGTTACTGCCGTAGGTATATGCAGGGTCTCCCGAAATTAGGGAGCAATATTTCTACAGGGTATTCTATGTCGTAAAAGATTACGTAGACATGTCTTTTAGATTGGAAAAATGACAAAAATGTACAATATCCATCCATACCATTATCAGCGGATACAGGCTTCAAAACAAAATTTTTTTTTACGAAGACTACAGTTTTACGAATGCATAATGAATAATGAAGATGTTCTTATCTTGTGGAGGGACCTAACTATGTTTACTAGACAGGGAGTGCTTAATATTATTTTCGAGTCAGACAAAAATCCACGGGCAATACGACACGACAAACAAATTTTCAAAATAGATTTGCAATAGATGTGTGGACAGGAATTTTAGGGGGCCAGCTACTTGGATAAATTCAGTTTCCCCATTCGTCTGAATGCAGAAGGATACTTAAACTTTCTGCAAAACGATGTAAGATGGTTAAACGATCATTTTCCTGGCAAGTGTAAGTAGAGGTGGCTCCACTCCATGGCCACCTCGGTCTCCAGACCTAAATCCTCTAAATTACTTTCTGTAGAATTTAGGCTGTAGCTTACGCTACAGAAATAAATTCTATGGAATAATTACAGCAGAGGATTCATTTCGCTGCGAATCAAATCAGACAAAATAATTTTGAGTTTTGAGATCTTCTCGGGCCATTCGATGTCGAGCTGAAAAATGTATTCAGCAAAGTGGAAATCTTTTTGAGCTTTTGCTATAAAAAATACTATTAAGTTAAAGATAAATAATGTGGTTTTCAATTAATTATTTTTATTAGTTTATTGTATTACTATTAAAAATTTTCAATTGTTTTTTTTTTATTTTGTCAATTTTAAAATAATAAATTTATGTGAAAATAACAATTCACAAAACATAAATAACTGAACTGTCAATGCAAATGACGCCAAACGCATTTTTCTTCTTCACAACCTACCACCATAGAAAATATTGACAGTTTCGATTCCCGGTGATTAACACAATCATGCAACATTATTTTTAAATTGATTTTACACAAAAATGGAACATTCTACCAATATGAACCAAGAGTAGGTACCTTTTTTTACTAAAAAACTCTGAAATTTCATATTTTTCCGTCAAAAGTCAAAAACGTCAGAGTATAAAAATGTTATGGTAAATTTTACCTCCTCTCCGCCCCAGTAATGGAACGTATGTAATGAAAATTTGTAAATTTCGTTTTAGTAGCGGACTGAGCACGTATGTATTAAACTAGTTACTAAACTTCGGAGTCATTTAGAAAAAATCATCATCAGAGTGGCCCATTTAACTAGCTATCACTTCCTTAGAAAGAATTTTTGGACCCATATAGAAAAAGTAATATTTTTCACCCTGTAGAAATATTGCCCCTAATTTCGGGACACCCTGTATTAATCTCGACTCACGACAAGGGCATGAATAATAAAAATATGTGTTAACAAAAACAAAATATATGACATACTGAGTAGATATAATTCTGAAATTTATAGATTTTTTTTATATCTACGTATTTAATATTTTGCACTGGCGACATTTGATGAAACATTTAACTTCTATCTATTTTGATAAAACATTAACAAATTTTAGTTGGAATTTGCTCTTTTTCAATGTTTACAAATAATGTTTTTTGTGTTACTAGTAATCAAATTTCGAGATATAAAATACTGTATTTATATTTACTATACAGGGTGTTAATTACGTATGTACAATAAATTCAACAGACGATTATTTGAGTGATTTTAAGACAAACAGTTCATATAAACATTGGTCCGCAGATGCTTCGTTTTCAAGATACAAGGTGTTAATCTTTTATAAAAAATGCTATTTCGTAAATACACCTTTTACCCAATTTTGTTGTAATTTGGCAGTGTTATTTGTAGTGTTAAGGGGTTAATTTAACCCTAACTTGATTAGATTTGTTAAGGGATATGTAATTAAGTGGATTTTATTTTTTTTCTCCAAAAATCAATCAAGATACGAAAAACATTCAAGAAACAAAAATGTTGTATTTTTAGTTGCTTAATCCAAAAAAATATAAAAATTACAAAAAAGTCAGTGACGTACATTTTTTTTGCAAAAATATTCGTTAAGGTGCCGCTCGGGACGCCACTGGACTTAACAAATCTAATCAAGTTAGGGTTAAATTAATCCCTTAACACTACAAGTAACACTCAAATTACAACAAAATTGGGTAAAGGGTATTTACGATATTTACGAAATAGCATTTTTTTTAAGTTTAACACCTTGTATCTTGAAAACGAAGCATCTGCGGACCAATATTTATATGAACTTTTTGTCTTAAAATCACTCAAATAATCGTCTGCTGAATTTATTATACATACTTAATTAACACCCTGTATACATTGTGTTTTACAGTCTTGTATTTTCTTCTCCGCTTTGAGCAGACATAAAAGATATCTGTATATGCATATGAAATTTTTTTTCTTTAAAGATATACCTATAACATTTAAATCGTTTGCAAAAAGATGTAAAATATCTTATTATTGTTCCAACAGAAACAAAGGAAATGTTGTAAGTGCAGCAGAGTACTCAATTGAGCCGATTTTACGTTATGGTTATTTCCCTCACAACTAGTAAACGTCACTACAGACGCAGTGAAGGTGAGAACTTATTGCCAATATACATTCGCTTTTTTGTTTGCCAGTCATGTGTAACTTTTTATTTTTCGAATATATACTGGTTTAGTGGGTGATAAGATGGCCTTGAAAGATATTTGTGGTGAATAAAATTTGTTTCGTTATACTTGTTTCAACAGTAGAACATAAACTGAAGGTTACTCAAATTGTTCAAGTGTTCAAAAACGTTTAACTACACCATTTATGATAAACATATATTATTCTTTAGCAACTCTTATTATACATGAATAAAATTTGTTAGGAACATAAAATGCTTTTACTTCTACTGTGATAAATGAATGGATCAGTAGAATTTAACTTTGACATGTCTTTTAAACTGTGTGTTGCCTATATCTTGCTTATCAATTTATTTATAAATGACTTCGTGTTAATTTAACATTAGCTGTTTTTTTGATGTTATTGAATCATCAACAAAATATAAATGTGTTTGACAATAATTGAGTAAGTTTAATCCTAAAAAAATAATAATGTCCTTCACAACAAACAAATTTTACTTTCGTTAGTTCGTTAATACACTACTTCGATACTTTTAACGACCCTGGTATTATGTCGGTCCAAAGATAATCCTTTAATTATCACACTTACAATATTAAAGTCGAAAAGGAATAGCCCATGATAAGGAATTCATGTTAAGCCTCTTCCTGCTGTACTAATACGCTAAAGAAAGCAAGTAATTTTATAAATATGCTTCATAAGAATGGACTTACAAAAATAATGTTCTAAAATAAATCTAAAAATGATAATATTAGAAAGTACCTTGTAAAATTACCATTCGAAATAGTTTTACAATTTAACTTTACATTTTTTTTGTAAAATCACAATCGGTACGAAATTTATAATAAAAATGAAGAGTAAATAAAGTACCATCTATTTTATGTATCTTTTTCCTCAGTATACAGTTATATCTATGTATCATAACTCGATAATCTTGGAATAGTTCAATTTTTTTCAAATATAAATCTTATTTTATACTAATTTCAGAAAACTTTTTCATTTACTCTTTTGGAAAAGATCTATACCTACATTAACTGCTCTGGTTATTATACATGGTGATTCAGAACTTATCAAAAAAAAAAAAAATTCTGGATGTACAGGGGACCCTTACAAATACAATTTTGTAAAGAAAAAATCAAAAAGGTCAGTTCGAAATTGATTTAAAAATACACTTCTGCACGGCACTGGAAACTGGTCCACTGTAAAACCTGACCTCGCACAATGCGACCGGTATGGCGGCGTGATAAAAACGGTCAAAAACTTTCGCAAGGAAAGAAATATGTAAATAGAATTTTATCGCACCTATTTTATATCGGCAAATTCAAATGCTTTTGCCTTTATTAATTATTAATAAAATTAATTTGTGTTTTTAAATAATAAAATCATTTGACATACCCGATGCTGCAACAGCAATTGTTCAAAATTTTATCCACTCACGTGTAAACACATTTGGGTCCGTTCTTACTCACTTTCTACGAACTAACACAAATGATGTCTTGCTTCACCATAACATAAATACTTCACCATAATACAAATGTTGTCTTGCTTCACCATAAATTAAAACGATATCCATCAACTCTGAGTTGCTATACACGCAAGCCAAATTTGACACTAACTACTAAAAAACTGATGTAAATACCACAGATAACAGGTAAAAACTACCGCAACGACGGATTTCAGTATTTGGAGTCACATGGCTCTCCACGCGTATTGCGAATGACGCTAGAGACTACAGTTGTCCAGCTATGTAGTGGTTTAATGTGCTATAACTTCAATAATTTTTTTCTCAGAAACTATAAGGATTTTACAAAAATTTTTTACAATATTGACTCCATTCTCATGCCGCATCTATTCCCAAATTTTTTTGGATAAGTTGTGGATCACCCTGTATAACATTTTCAACATTATGACTAGAGTACAGGTTAAGAAAACAGACCGACATACATAATGTATGAAAATTGTAGCTATTTATATTAGAATGTTAGCTAGATTCTTGCCTTTAATACCACGATAAAACGAAAAACGTAAATCCGAAACAAAAATTACAAAATTACCAAGAAAGTTAAATCTATTCAAGAATCACATGCATATGAATATAAGTAATATAATAAAAAAGTTTATTTGATTTAAAAATTTAAACTATAATTTTGACAGAGTTACTTATTTTGTAAATTTTTCAATAAAAGAAAGGGATTTGGTAAGATTGTAAGACTTGTAAAAAAGTATTTATTAGGACAGTATTTATCTAAGAAAAATAGTTGTAAAAGTGGTAGTAATATGTGAAAGTGACAGTATCATAAACCGAACAGAACTAAAAAACATAATGCAATTGTATATATGAAAAAAGCTCTGAAAACAGTGTTAGACCTACAATTTGTGAAAAAAAATTCCATGTAACTTCTAGAACATTTCTAGAAAAAGTCCTGATGGACATTTGTTTGTCATAAATCTGTACAAGGACTGCTAGGAATGCTGGGAGGCAGTTGAGTTTGAGTTGAGTTTCAGACGAGCTATGCAAATTGAAACGTTGCTCTAAAACAAAATAAATCAGCAATTTTGATTGTTTAAAAACGTCGAAGTAGTAAATCTATAAATGATTCAAACTCAAGAAGTAAAGAAAAAATAAAAAGGTTTTACTTCATATATCCAGTAGAACCCAAAGAGATACGAAACTCTAAGTTAAAGTTAACAAGAAACTCTACGAAAATTACTGTCAAAGACCGGACTGAAATGATAAATTGTAAACAAGTAGGCAACCCTTATTACACGGTATTATTACAAAGTATGCCGTGGCATAAAGTAGGACCAGTGGATTCAAAATACCCAATGTATCAAATAAGAACTATCAATATATAGAATGGCTCAAGAGTGGAAGGAAACCAGAAGACACTTATTAGAGACTAATAACAGTGAGTTAAAATAAGAATTAATATTTGTAAATTAGTATAAATTTTAGCTATAGGTTAGGGAAAATATGTTTTGATCTGATTATTCAAAATTTTCCAAATTGTTTTCTTCAAATAATATTATAAATATAAAAAATCGATTTGCAATTAATATAACAATAAAAAAAATAAATAAAAAAAATAACAATTTTAAATAAATTCAAAAAATTTAAATTAAATTCAACAATAGGATATACTTTTTTGTTTATGGGAGAATTTTCTTCTGAGCAAGAGTCTACGAGAATGAGCAAAAAAACAAAAGTCAGTAGCATACATTTCCCTTAATACAACAAATTTTCAAATTTACAACATCCTGTATATTCCATAACGATATACGAGTATGTATAATGTATTACTACAAAATATGTAAAAATTTCAGAAGAATAAAGATGATTTGATAGAATAAAAAATGATTTGAATTTTGTTGAAAGGAATACAAATTTTATGACTAATATTACCGTAAGAATGTTTTAAAGTTCAGTTAACATAAATATTACTTTATATGTAGCAAATGTTTTACTATGCACTACGTTACGTTACGTCTAGCTGAAATACTACATACTGCCTAAAAATACATACATACGTGAAATAGGTCTCTAGAATTATCGCAATACTATAAAAGGCGTAGTTGTTAGTTTAGCAACCAGAGAGAGAGAGAAAAGAAATTGTTTGAACCAGAAATGAAAGATTTCTTTAAGGATATTATCCTTGTATAAAACAAATTACACCTACAATTTTATTGTTTTCGATTAAATATTCCTCAATAAAATTACACAGATAGAATGGATATTTAACCGAAATTCATGGAACTTGAATTGAGCCCCAAAAAACATAAATTTATCGTATTTTGGCCGAACTACCGAAGACTGTGTGCACGGTTTGTTCCATACAAGTTGATTAACAATCAAAAATTAATCAGAATTCAACATTCGAAGCACCATTCAAGGGGGCCAAAAAAGACAAAAAATTCCTGTACAACATTGTGACTGGTGATGAAACGTGGCATTTTCAATATGATCTAGAAATCAAGCGCCAAGAATGCCAAGATGTCGAATAGAAGGCGCCAGATGAGCCAAAACCCAAAAAATCTCGTTTGGAGAAGTAAAAAATTAAGACAGTCTTGATTTGCTTTTGTGCACTTGTGACTTTTGACTAAAAATCGCTTTTTAACTGTCAACCTGTATTCACCAGATTTGGCACCGTGTGACTTTTATCTCTGTGGAAAAATGCATTTGCCGATAAAAGGAAAGCGCTTTGTGGACGTAGAAATCATCCAAATAGCTTTTACCGAGATCCTGAAGGACATCCCTGCCATCGATCTAAAATATTCATGCGACATGTTTTTGGTCCGTACAAATCGCTCTATTGATTCGAAAGGGGACTATTTTGAATAAAATAAATCGCTGTTGCCAAAAAAAAAAAACGTTATGTTGTTCATATTATTAAAAAGTCCAGTTTAGGTACTTTGGAACGTACCTTATATTATGGGTACATTTATTTAAATGGAACTTTACCTTTCTGAAAACAAAATTTAAAATCTATATTTAAATGCTGTTCAAAATCTTGGTCATGATAATGAAGGCACAACTGACTTTTGAGTAAGACAAATTCATGTTAAAAGAACAATTTGAGGAACATTTATATAAAGTTTCTATATTTTATTTTGGTTTTAGTGTAAAGATTTTATGTTATTTTCAGTGAAACGTATATGTAATATTTGGTCTCTGGCGATTTATCCTATAAAAAAATAAATCATTCAATTTTTCCCATACCAACAATATGAATTGTTTTTTTCAATGGCACCAAATTCTGTTTTGCAGTGTATTTGGTTTTAGTCATTGTCAATTCCGTCGTCTTTTTTCAATTAAAAAAAAGAAACAGATATAAGCTTTTTTACTTATTATTAAGTATAACGAACTAGATTTTCGGCAGAATACCTTTTTTTAATTTCATTTCATCAGAAAATACGACTTCAGTATACCGGGTGTTTCATGAAGTTCTCCCGGCACTAATAGAAGATGTTCCTTGGGTTATTTCTAGAAAAAAAGTTTATATAAACATGTGTCCGATTTGCTTTACTTTGTGAACTACATGAATTTGAAATTTAAATGTAAAAAGTAATAATCAAATTTGTTGCGTTACGTCTCGGCGCGCTACGCATTGGTCAAGTGTGCTCTGACGACATTTGCAAGGTAAAATGTTATCTAGGTTACTGTCAGTTTTGACAAGCTTGCAGTTTAGTGTGAAGATTCAATTTTGCATATTCGCGAACAATGCCTTTTAAGTTTACGACTGCTGAGTATGCCGATATGGTGTTTGTTTTGGGTAATTGCGATTGAAATCCCCGAAAACGTTTGCCACAACTTTTCATGCACTCAGAGAAACTCGTTCACTTCCAAGTGTTCGAATTCACTACAAACGGGTAAGTCAGCTGAGTGTTGTAGAAGAAGAGAATATCCTTGCTATGGCCGAGCTTAATCCCGGTTTTAGTACACGACGGATATCCACGCCTTTAGTGATTCCCAATACCAGGGTATGGAGAACATTAAACAAGAATCTGTTGTATCCATACCATCTACAGGGTGTTCAACATCTGGAGCCAGAAGATTTCCCTAGGCGGGTAGAATTTTGTCAGTGGTTGAATAATAATAGGAATTTGTATCGCTACATCTTATTTACGGATGAGTCACAATTTACCAGAGACGGTATCAACAACACCCATAACATGTATCAATGGTTGGACGTCAACCTTTATGCCATCGTAGAAAGTAATTTTCAACGTAGATTTAGCGTTAATGTGTGGTGTGGAATGTTATACGATCAACTTATAGGGCCATTTATTATTGAAGGTCGTCTTAATGGACCAAAGTATCTACAATTTTTAGAGCAAGAACTCCCGCGATTGCTTGAAGATGTACCTCTGGCAAGACAATTAAGAATGTACTTGCAACATGATGGAGCTCCACCTCATATTTCCCGAATTGTCACTGCTCACCTAAATCAGCATTACCCTGGTCGCTGGATCGGTCGAGGTGGGCCACACATTTGGTCAGCTAGGTCTCCAGACCTCAATCCGTTAGATTACAATATGTGGCGTTGGATGAAGGATTTGGTTTATCAAGAGAAAGTGGAAACACGCCAAGATCTAATCCAAAGAATTGTTAATGCTGCAACGCAAATAAAAGAAAAGCACGCGAATATTAGAAATGCAACGCGAGCAATTCACAGGCGTGCTGACAAATGTATTGAAGTAGGAGGTGGAATTTTCGAAAACCTTTTAAATTAAGAATGTATGTATCACTATTACCGATGTTCTAAAAATAAAAATGAAAATTAATTTCCATTATTTTATTTTCAAATTCGTGTAGCTCAATAAGTAAAGCAAGTCGGACACATGTTTATATGAACTTTTTTCCTAGAAATAACCCAAGGAGCATCCTCTATTAGTGCCGGGAGAACTTTATGAAACACCGGGTATATGTCGAAAATAGTTAGACTTATTTAAAAAATTTAAAACGCCACTAGATACTACTCGAAGAAGTTTATAAGATAAAGCCTCAATTTTTCAGAAAAAAGTCTAGTTGTAGCCTGTTACAAGCCTCATCGGAAATACCAAATTGTTCACTTTTTAGCTGTAATTCAAAATCTGAAAAAATGTAAATGTACAATCAACTTTGACTTGAAATTTTTTCAAAAAAATAGTATAATTATCAATGCCCACGAAAACAGTAACTTTCTATCTCAAGATTATGATATACTACACCTGTTATTGAAAAAAGAAAAGAATTAACATTTGCTGAAAATTTAAATGAATGAATTGATTCAGATTTTAACTCCAATAGATGTCTATTCATTATAAAACATTTACGAGTTTCAGAAATAATTGACAATTATAAATGAACCACACTACAGGAAAAGTAAAGTAAATTATCAATTTCCTTGTTTTATTTTTAGTAGGCCCTCCAAAATTAAGTTTCCCATCCACTTACTCCTTATTTACATATTGCGTGAGTATTATAAATTTCGCATTACATAAAGCATAAATTCTTTGCCATCGAAATGTCAGGATGATGGCGTTACGCGATTCGGCGCATTTCCTAAACGTAAAATCATCCCAGGAATGTTGCTGCACCACAGTGGCGTGCGATGCTTCACTGTCTTAAGCGAAATTATGTAGTATGTCTGACAGTTATTGTAAATTAAACGTGTAGAACGCTGCGCGCAATTACCAAGTGAACATCGTAATTTTGAAGTGGGATTACAATTATAAATAACAGTGCTGCGGATGTAGCTCTGATAATTTTTATTTACTGAGTGTGTAAGTTATTACGTATAGAATGTTTCGGATGTAGTTCTTATTGTAATTTTACTAAAGCTGATATATGAAGGATGTAAATTAAATGCTTACAAATATAACTCAACCATATCTAAAGTATGTTTAATTTAGTTTTTATTTTAGAATTTAGATTTTATTCATTATATTTATTTAGCTGAGGAGTAATCAGTGGAAGAAATTGCAATTAATGAAATAACTCAGGTGCTATAGAAGGTTATTTTACTTCTGCTAACGCAACCATTAGGCCAAGAAAATAAGCTGGGAAATGACCATTTCGCGATTTTTTGTTTCGGCAAGCTGAATTTATCACTATAGATGCTAAATATTATGTAGAATATATGTACAATAACATATTAATGGGGGGAAGATTGTTTACAGGATGGTTAATTGTGTAATTTTTACGTAAACTCACGTTTTTCGCTTATAACTTTTTTCCATTCATTTCCACGAGAAAACAACAAAGCATTTTTTTTTCGTTTTCAAAAGACCTACAAAACTAGCTCTCGCGCGTCATAAAATATTGATTAGATCAAAAGTTATAAACAGAAGAAATTTATTTATGACTTTTGAATTAAACAGTTATAAACTGCGTTATTATTACCAGAACATTTTGGCATCGCATCCTCTCTTTCTTTATCACTGTCTAATAACTCACACGAAATCTGGAATCGGTAAGTTGAATAGTTTACAAGTTATGGCCTTAGAAACAAATGAACAAATTATTAGTCTGGACGATCCCGAGGATCTTCCACAATCGCCCTGATTTTTTTTCATGGTAGATTTCATAAGAATACATTGAAATCTATTATTTTTTTTTAATTTCAAATTTGCAACCTGGAATTTTTTTAAATTTTTTAGCCTTAGTTGCAAACGATGAACGCGTGTGATATAGTTATATATTATTACAGACCATCTTATAAATTTTTTCAGATGAAAGTTGCTCGTCAAGATTCCAATTTTACTAAAAAAAATGTTTTTGCATTAACCGTCAGCCACAAGATTTTTGTTCAAAATTTAATGTATTTCTATAGAATTTAGGAACAAATAATATTCCAAAAACTATTCTCGATTCCCGATAAGCTGTAATTTATTTATCTCTAATTTTACGCCACCAGAAAAGATTTCATCGTCTTTTTCTGCTTTTCACAAAATTGTGTATCGCATTATTAATTTTTTCTGTACAACGCGCCAATATACTTTTGCACTTAACTAGGGCGATTAGTTCGTCCTTGTGGTCGTAAAAATTCCAGAATAATGTAACTGAAATGGTATAATTGTTACTATAATAATATTTTTCGAATGCATCTACACGAAGGTTATTATGTTGAATTCCTATTCAGAACAAATACTTTGATAAGAAAATGTTATAATGCCTTTTTTAATATGGTGTGTGTAAGCATCCTCAACGATATTAAATATTTCCTAAATAATTAAACAATATGCATTTCACCATTCGTAGGTCCTTCAGCACTTACTTTCAAATTAATTCTAGTCATACGAAACGTTATATTTCATTGTATTTATATAGGGTGTGTACAACAGAAAACCATAGATTCCTGAATTCAAAATAAGCCGATTTAAGCTAACTCACTTATATCCGAAATCGCTTCGTTTTACTAGTAAACGGTCTCAAAGTTCTGAAAAATATCTGAATTTTTTAAATAACGCGTTAATTGATTTTGATTATTTTTGGAGCTTGGGCTTTTAATAATCCATCCATAACTTTTTTCCATTTTTGCAATATTGACAAATATTTTTGTAATTGGTAGTTAATACTATTTGTTTTTTGTCTATTAAATTTTTATTAAATGAACGGTTTAGATATTAATAGGCAACAAGTAAGTATAATACGATTATGGATGTGGTCAAACGTCCATCCTATTACCCCACTTCACAGGACTACAGGTGCGCGCAGAGGTACTGACGTAATCAGCAGATGACCTCATTCAGTCGCAGTGAAGTTTTGCAGACCTACCACTAAAGATGCCGACAGTGAAGGACGGCGAAATGGCTAGAAGTAATGAATGCGCCAAGTTACAGAAGACCATCATTATCCAGGGAGTGGTACTGATCGTAGTTGCCTTAGAACCAGCAACAAGAATCGATATAAACATCAGGGCGGCAATAGGTGTTCTGATAGCGGGTCTGTCCCCACAGAGCCTAGCCCGAGAACAATAAGGTCTAGCTGGTGTTAGGGAAGTGACATAACAATCAGAAAAAATAGGTAATTTATAATGTTGTGAAACAAGAGAAAAAGCTAGCATGTGTTCTATGCATTGATCGAATATGGTTTTACAATATATCAAACTGCAAATATAAGTTGAAATAATAAGAATAGTCAAACTGCAACTTCATACATATTTCCGTTTGGAAGCACCATTACCGTTAACATTACCACTATTGCAAACAATTAAATTAACAAGAATACAATACACTGAATGTATTCAGATCCTGTTGAAAGTACCAAAATTATACAATTCATTCGTTCGTGAAGGGGTCGCAAATCATTTGTCCTCTACTTGATTGACATTAAATTAACTTGCAAATAGGCAGGCCATGCCTTTTAATATTCATATTACTTTTCAGTCCAGTTTTAAGTATATTTTATTTATTTGGTTAAAACTGTGGGTGATACTGCCCCACATATAATTATTACAAATTTAGATAAATGTATTAATGCATAATGGGAGAAAGTCCTCGAACATGTTTTGTTATAATGTGAAACTCTATGTATCTATACAATTGCAAAAATCGTCATAAAATTAATTAAAACCTTGGTAGTCTTTATTAAAAAATATGTTTGTGTTACATGAGGGATATTTTATATTTAATGAACATATTTTATAAATAATTATTTTGATGACTAGTAGATAAATGTAATAAAATCTAGAAAACAAAACTTAAATTGAAAGGTATATGTAATATAAAATTTTTATTTGTCAGTGTAACTTAAAATGCTTATATTTGCTTATAAAGTTCAATTTATTAATATGATAAATAACAATTTATTTGTTATGACATCCGCTTACTTTATTTTTACAAATTACCCCTTTAAAAATAAAGGGGTAAATAATAAAAAATATTGAAAAGTTGTCTCTTTATTAGTAGGATGTTCATACCAAGTTTCGTGTCTCTATAGCATTCCCCATGTCAAAGAAAAAAATTAAAATGTGAATTTCAATTGCCTCCTTTAAGAGTGTATATCGCCTCAATGGTGAAACTTTCATATAAGGTATTTTTACTTCAATCCTCTTATTTTTAGCTCTACATTTACTGGAACCATTTTTACTACTTCATTTAAAATCATCCTGTAATTTAACCGAAAAATATCACATTTGTTCAAACAAATATATGGATATGTTAACTTTTTTCTGAAAAAGTAATGTAAACCTATATTTACTTGCACAGAGTTAGCTGCGTGTCTGAGAATTTTTTTTCAGGATACACCACTGCTGCATCTGTAGATTTTCGCATCGATAACGTGCATATAAAGCGGATGATATTCCAGAACTGCATGGCGTACAAACCTGTTGAAAGCACATCGACCCATGTACCCACTGTATTTAAATCCATTTTACATACAAACAATAGAAGTTACAAGAGAATTACTCTTATCTAGCTAGGGTGATGATTATTTGAGATACCTCTTGTCAATATAATACGTGATAAATAAATATTGAGAAGCAAATTGCCACGTAAATTCATTTCAACATTTTTGAAAGAAATAATTACCGCTAAATCTTATACGTATATAATATTATTGATAAATATTATACAAAATTTGAAATTAATATTAAGAGTAATTAATGACAATATCGTGTCATTTAGGTTAATAATAATGTCCGAATGTACCTGTAAATTTTAATGCTCTGAAAAATACGCTGCTATAATAAATGCTATAGTAGAAGAGGGTATTATAAAATTAAGGATTTTTATAGAATACCATGCTTATAAGAAAAAAATTGTTCAGCTATCTTCCGTAGAATACCTTAAATAACTATACTAGTTGTAGCAATAGTAAAGAAGCGTTTGCATCTCAAAATCTCCTAAGAGTAAATAAATGAGTTTTTAAGTTATTTGATTGCACCTAAACGTTTTGATAATTTGAAACAGTACATTCCGTATTAGCCTCTCACCATTCTAAAATCTAATTATTCATCACTGTTACTAATATCTAATTAAGTATAGATCGATACAAATAAGTTTGCGTCTCACAAATGCGCACTGCTATCTCAAATCGCTGTCCCTACGTCTTATTCCTTCTAACCAAATGCGTTCTTTCTCAGTCTCCCACAGCTCTGCCCAAGTCAGAAACGTACACTTATTTGTGTCTATCTGTAACTGAGAGTATTAGCTCCTTATTTTTTCTTGTACTACGTATTTGACATGCTATTACCCTACCGTTTTTTTTATAAAAAGAAAATTTAACTATTGTGTACCTTAAAAAATCCTATTTGTACAATATGTTATTAAATTATTAATTATTGAAAGTTATACACTGAAAGAAATGCGCTTTATTCTTTGTTAGAATTATCCTATCCTATGATTCCTATGTCATTAGATCATCTATTACTAATTATTATCAATGTATTAAAATGTTGTACACTATGACAAATCGCTCCTAAAACTGTCCAGATTATCTTCTTCGTAGCGATGCACCCGTATCTTCTTGCATTACATTACATTACATTACATTACATTACATTACATTACATTACATGGGAAATTGCACTATAATTCTTCCATACTAAGAATGAAGCATCCCCTGAAAGGTTTTTCTTTTTTAATTCTATTTCCTCCGGTTGATTGACTGTACCCGTTAGCCTTCTGCTCCTCCATCTTATGTAAAGCTTAACATCAGTGGTTTCTAATAGGGCGCACAAGATAATAATTTTTATAATTTAGGCAAGATTTAAATATATAAAAATAAAACAATTACAGACTATAAAACAGATACTTACATAACTTTCCACTTCACACAACGGGGTATGATCATGTATCTCAAAAAACACGTGTCTGTACCACAGCTTATACAGCTCTCCAACTGTATTGGCGGGAACGGTTAGCGTCGATTTCGTCGCGCAGCGTTTATGCCCCGCCTTCCAGCGGAAAAGACGGCTTTGGCGTTCGTTCAGGCGAGTAACGACAACGGGTATAAGAATTGCAATCATAGGCGTGGGTATAATTTCGTTGATTTATTTTTATTTTACATAATAATGAAAATGAAGATACCTTATTTGGACAATTGCAAATGCCAAACGATAACTTTGTTGAGCTCATTTGTAACACTGAAAAGATATTTCAAGATAATTTTGATCCACAAAAAATAAAATTTGTAGCACATTTCTTGAATTAATTAAAAGACTACCTTTTAGTCATCCGTGTCATTCTTTTCCGAAAGAATTTGTACTTAGGTTATATTTAAGGGTTAGAATTTATTATACGTTATAAACTATAAACCAAAATTTTAGGAATATTCAAAAAATAAACTTATAATAATGGAGAAATCTGTAATGA